>NC_048584.1:32571514-32781514 GCF_013265735.2 Oncorhynchus mykiss | reverse complement strand
AAAGAGAAAGAGAGGTAGAGGCAGGGAGAGAAAGAGAAAGAGAGGTAGAGGCAGAGTGAGAAAGAGAAGGAGAGGTAGAGGCAGGGAGAGAAAGAGAAAGAGAGGTAGAGGTAGAGTGAGAAAGAGAGGTAGAGGCAGAGTGAGAAAGAGAAAGAGAGATAGAGGCAGGGAGAAAAAGAGAAAGAGAGGTAGAGGTAGAAAGAGAAAGAGAGGTAGAGGTAGAAAGAGAAAGAGAGGTAGAGGCAGGGAGAGAAAGAGAAGGAGAGGTAGAGGCAGGGAGAGAAAGAGAAAGAGAGGTAGAGGCAGAGTGAGAAAGAGAGGTAGAGGCAGGGAGAGAAAGAGAAAGAGAGGTAGAGGCAGAGTGAGAAAGAGAAGGAGAGGTAGAGGCAGGGAGAGAAAGAGAAAGAGAGGTAGAGGCAGAGTGAGAAAGAGAGGTAGAGGCAGGGAGAGAAAGAGAAAGAGAGGTAGAGGCAGGGAGAAAAAGAGAAAGAGAGGTAGAGGTAGAGTGAGAAAGAGAGGTAGAGGCAGGGAGAAAAAGAGAAAGAGAGGTAGAGGTAGAGTGAGAAAGAGAGGTAGAGGCAGAGAGAGAGAAAGAGAGGTAGAGGTAGAGAGAGAAAGATAGGTAGAGGCAGAGAGAGAGAAAGAGAGGTAGAGGTAGAGAGAGAAAGATAGGTAGAGGTAGAGTGAGAAAGAGAAGGAGAGGTAGAGGCAGAGTGAGAAAGAGAAGGAGAGGTAGAGGCAGAGTGAGAAAGAGAAAGAGAGGTAGAGAGAGAAAGAGAAAGAGAGGTAGAGCAGAGAGAGAGAAAGAGAGGTAGAGGTAGAGAGAGAAAGATAGGTAGAGGTAGAGTGGGAAAGAGAGGTAGAGGCAGAGTGAGAAAGAGAGGTAGAGGCAGAGTGAGAAAGAGAAGGAGAGGTAGAGGTAGAGTGAGAAAGAGAAGGAGAAGGAGAGGTAGAGGTAGAGTGAGAAAGAGAAAGAGAGGTAGAGAGAGAAAGATAGGTAGAGGTAGAGTGAGAAAGAGAAAGAGAGGTAGAGAGAGAAAGATAGGTAGAGGTAGAGTGAGAGAAAGAGAGGTAGAGAGAGAAAGATAGGTAGAGGCAGAGTGAGAAAGAGAAAGAGAGGTAGAGAGAGAAAGATAGGTAGAGGTAGAGTGAGAGAAAGAGAGGTAGAGGTAGAGAGAGAAAGATAGGTAGAGGTAGAGTGAGAAAGAGAAGGAGAGGTAGAGGCAGAGTGAGAAAGAGAAAGAGAGGTAGAGAGAGAAAGAGAAAGAGAGGTAGAGCAGAGAGAGAGAAAGAGAGGTAGAGGTAGAGAGAGAAAGATAGGTAGAGGTAGAGTGGGAAAGAGAGGTAGAGGCAGAGTGAGAAAGAGAGGTAGAGGCAGAGTGAGAAAGAGAAGGAGAGGTAGAGGTAGAGTGAGAAAGAGAAGGAGAAGGAGAGGTAGAGGTAGAGTGAGAAAGAGAAAGAGAGGTAGAGAGAGAAAGATAGGTAGAGGTAGAGTGAGAAAGAGAAGGAGAGGTAGAGGCAGAGTGAGAAAGAGAAAGAGAGGTAGAGAGAGAAAGAGAGGTAGAGGCAGAGAGAGAGAAAGAGAGGTAGAGGTAGAGAGAGAAAGATAGGTAGAGGTAGAGTGAGAAAGAGAAAGAGAGGTAGAGAGAGAAAGAGAGGTAGAGGCAGAGAGAGAGAAAGAGAGGTAGAGGTAGAGAGAGAAAGATAGGTAGAGGCAGAGAGAGAGAAAGAGAGGTAGAGGTAGAGAGAGAAAGATAGGTAGAGGCAGAGTGAGAAAGAGAAAGAGAGGTAGAGAGAGAAAGAGAGGTAGAGGCAGAGAGAGAGAAAGAGAGGTAGAGGTAGAGAGAGAAAGATAGGTAGAGGCAGAGAGAGAGAAAGAGAGGTAGAGGTAGAGAGAGAAAGATAGGTAGAGGTAGAGTGAGAAAGAGAAGGAGAGGTAGAGGCAGAGTGAGAAAGAGAAGGAGAGGTAGAGGCAGAGTGAGAAAGAGAAAGAGAGGTAGAGAGAGAAAGAGAAAGAGAGGTAGAGCAGAGAGAGAGAAAGAGAGGTAGAGGTAGAGAGAGAAAGATAGGTAGAGGTAGAGTGGGAAAGAGAGGTAGAGGCAGAGTGAGAAAGAGAGGTAGAGGCAGAGTGAGAAAGAGAAGGAGAGGTAGAGGTAGAGTGAGAAAGAGAAGGAGAAGGAGAGGTAGAGGTAGAGTGAGAAAGAGAAGGAGAGGTAGAGGTAGAGTGAGAAAGAGAGGTAGAGACAGAGTGAGAAAGAGAAAGAGAGGTAGAGGTAGAGAGAGAAAGATAGGTAGAGGTAGAGTGAGAAAGAGAAGGAGAGGTAGAGGGAGAGGTAGAGGTAGAGTGAGAAAGAGAGGTAGAGACAGAGTGAGAACGAGAAAGAGAGGTAGAGGCAGGGAGAAAATGAGAAAGAGAGGTAGAGGTAGAAAGAGAAAGAGAGGTAGAGGCAGGGAGAGAAAGAGAAAGAGAGGTAGAGGCAGAGTGAGAAAGAGAAGGAGAGGTAGAGGCAGGGAGAGAAAGAGAAAGAGAGGTAGAGGTAGAGTGAGAAAGAGAGGTAGAGGCAGAGTGAGAAAGAGAAAGAGAGATAGAGGCAGGGAGAAAAAGAGAAAGAGAGGTAGAGGTAGAAAGAGAAAGAGAGGTAGAGGTAGAAAGAGAAAGAGAGGTAGAGGCAGGGAGAGAAAGAGAAGGAGAGGTAGAGGCAGGGAGAGAAAGAGAAAGAGAGGTAGAGGCAGAGTGAGAAAGAGAGGTAGAGGCAGGGAGAGAAAGAGAAAGAGAGGTAGAGGCAGAGTGAGAAAGAGAAGGAGAGGTAGAGGCAGGGAGAGAAAGAGAAAGAGAGGTAGAGGCGGAGTGAGAAAGAGAGGTAGAGGCAGGGAGAGAAAGAGAAAGAGAGGTAGAGGCAGGGAGAAAAAGAGAAAGAGAGGTAGAGGTAGAGTGAGAAAGAGAGGTAGAGGCAGGGAGAAAAAGAGAAAGAGAGGTAGAGGTAGAGTGAGAAAGAGAGGTAGAGGCAGGGAGAAAAAGAGAAAGAGAGGTAGAGGTAGAAAGAGAAAGAGAGGTAGAGGCAGGGAGAAAAAGAGAAAGAGAGGTAGAGGTAGAAAGAGAAAGAGAGGTAGAGGTAGAAAGAGAAAGAGAGGTAGAGGCAGGGAGAGAAAGAGAAAGAGAGGTAGAGGCAGGGAGAAAAAGAGAAAGAGAGGTAGAGGCAGAAAGAGAAAGAGAGGTAGAGGCAGGGAGAAAAAGAGAAAGAGAGGTAGAGGCAGGGAGAAAAAGAGAAAGAGAGGTAGAGGCAGAAAGAGAAAGAGAGGTAGAGGTAGAAAGAGAAAGAGAGGTAGAGGTAGGGAGAGAAAGAGAAAGAGAGGTAGAGGCAGAGTGAGAAAGAGAGGTAGAGGCAGGGAGAAAAAGAGAAAGAGAGGTAGAGGCAGGGAGAGAAAGAGAAAGAGAGGTAGAGGCAGAGTGAGAAAGAGAGGTAGAGGCAGGGAGAAAAAGAGAAAGAGAGATAGAGGCAGGGAGAAAAAGAGAAAGAGAGGTAGAGGCGTGTCATAGTTGAAGTGCCCCTATGATGAAAATTACAGGCCTCTCTCATCTTTTTAAGTGGGAGAACTTGCACAATTGGTGGCTGACTAAATACTTTTTTGCGATACTGTATTCCCCCCAAGCAGACACATCGATGGCCCTGGACTAACTTTATTTGACCCTATGTAAACTGGAAACCACATATCCTGAGGCTGCATTCATTGTACCTGGGGATTTTAACAAGGCTAATCTGAAAACAAGACTCCCTAAATTCTATCAGCATATCGATTGTGCTACCAGGGCTGGTAAAACCCTGGATCATTGTTATTCTAACTTCCGCGACGCATATAAGGCCCTCCCCCGCTCTCCTTTTGAAAAAGCTATAGACAGAGACTAAAACAGGAAGCTCCCGCGCTCAGGTCTGTTCAACGCTGGTCCGACCAATCTGATTCCACGCTTCAACATTGCTTCGATCACGTGGATTGGGATATGTTCCGCACTGCGTCAAACAACAACATTGACGAATACGCTGATTCGATGAGCGAGTTTATTAGCAAGTGCATCAGCAATGTCGTACCCACAGCAACTATTAAAACATTCCCAAACCGGGCCTCCCGGGTGGTGCAGTGGTTAAGGGCTGTACTGCAGCGCCAGCTGTGCCATCAGAGTCCCTGGGTTCGCGCCCAGGCTCTGTCGTAACCGGCCGCGACTGGGAGGTCCGTGGGGCGACGCACAATTGGCCTAGCGTCGCCCGGGTTAGGGGAGGGCTTGGTCGGTAGGGGTGTCCTTGTCTCATCGCGCACCTGTGGCGGGCTGGGCGCAGTGTGCGCTAACCAAGGTGCTTCCTCCGACACATTGGCTTCCGGGTTGGATGCGCGCTGTGTTGAGAAGCAGTGCGGCTTGGTTGTGTATCGGAGTACGCATGACGCATCGACTACAGCTCTCTCCCGAGCCCGTACGGGAGTTGTAGCGATGAGACAAGATAGTAGCTACTACAACAATTGGATACCACGAAAAGGGGGTAAAATTCTAAAAAATAAATAATAATAACAATATATTTTTTTTTTAAACATTCCCAAACCAGAAACCGTGGATTGACTGAAAGCACGAACCACTGCTTTTAATCAGGGCAAGGTGACCGGAAACATGACCGAATACAAACAGTGTAGCAATTTCCTCCGCAAGGCAATCAAACAAGCTAAGCGTCAGTATAGAGACAAAGTAGAGTCACAATTCAACGGCTCAGACACAAGAGGCATGTGGCAAGAGGCATCAATCACGGACTACAAAAAGAAAACCAGCCCCGTCGCGGACCAGGATATCTTGCTCCCAGACAGACTAAACAACTTCTTTGCACGCTTTGAGGACAATACAGTGCCACTGACACGGCCCGCTACCAAAACCTGTGGACTCTCCTTCACTGCAGCCGACGTGAGTAAAACATTTAAACGTGTTAACCCTCGCAAGGCTGCAGGCCCAGAAGGCATCCCCAGCCGCGTCCTGCCTGATCACAGTTGGTCCAGCGTTGTCCAGGTTTGGCTAAGGTAGGCTGTCATTGTAAATAAGAGTCTTAACTGACTTGCCTAGTTAAATAAAAAAGCTAATGGAAGCAGAAAACATTCATGTCCACATCCAGTGTAGAAAACTAAAACATGTTCTGCTTCATCATCATTACACAAATCCCAGAGCATGGTGTGTTTACGGACATATTCAATCAATCCTTATCCCAGTCTGCTGTTCCCACATGCTTCAAGCGGGCCACCATTGTTCCTGTTCCCAAGAAAGCTAAGGTAACTGAGTTAAATGACTACCGCCCTGTAGCACTCACTTCCGTCATCATGAAGTGCTTTGAGGGACTAGTCAAGGATCATATCACCTCCACCCTATCTGACACCCTAGACCCACTCCAATTTGCTTACCACCCCAATAGGTCCATAGACGACGCAATCGCAACCACACTACACACTGCCCTAACCCTGGACAAGAGGAATACCTATGTGAGAATTCTGTTCATCGACTACAGCTCAGCATTTAACACCATAGTACCCTCCAAACTCATCATCAAGCTCGAGACCCTGGGTCTCGACCCCGCCCTGTGCAACTGGGTACTGGACTTCCTGACGGGCCGCCCCCAGGTTGTGAGGGTAGGTAACAACATCTCCACCCCGCTGATCCTCAACACTGGGGCCCCACAAGGGTGCTTTCTGAGCCCTCTCCTGTACTCATCTCATATGTATATGTATATAATGTACTCTATATCATCTACTGCATCTTTATGTAATACATGCATCACTAGCCACTTTAAACTATGCCACTTTGTTTACATACCCTACATTACTCATCTCATATGTATATACTGTATTTTGTACCATCTATTGCATCTTGCCTATGCCGTTCGGCCATCACTCATCCATATATTTATATGTACATATTCTTACTCATTCCTTTACACTTGTGTGTATAAGGTAGTTGTTGTGAAATTGTTAGATTACTTGTTAGATATTACTGCACGGTCGGAACTAGAAGCACAAGCCTTTTGCTACACTCGCATTAACATCTGCCAACCATGTGTATGTGACCAATAACATTTGGTTTGATTTGATTTGGGGGTGGTGTGTGTGTGTGCGTGCCTGGGGGTGGTGTATGTTCGTGTGTGTGCCAGGGGGTGGTGAGTGTGTGTGTGTGTCTGTGTGTGTGTGTCACCAGCCCCTACCACAGGTGTGAGCTGTGAATGTCACTGACCCGAGGCTTGGTTTCCAAAACAGGGGCTTACACCATGACTCCTGGGAGAGAGAGAGAGAGAGTGTGTGTGTGTGTGTGTGTGTGTGTGTGTGTGTGTGTGTGTGTGTGTGTGTGTGTGTGTGTGTGTGTGTGTGTGTGTGTGTGTGGCCTTCTTTCACATGTGTAGGTTTGTTACACAGGGGAGTGTGTGGGTGTGTTTGAGGCCTTGATAACACTTTCCCCTGTTTTAATTCTCTTGGGAAGATCGGCACTGTAGACTATAGACCCTTACAGAGAAACCACATGATTTCACATGGAACATCTCACAAGAAATAGCACATTTTAAATGGTGTGAAAAATTGTGTTTTTTTTTATCACGTCATCACATGTAGTTTTATGTCAGCACATGTAGTTTTATGTCATCACGTGTAGTTTTATGTCATCACGTGTAGTTTTATGTCATCACGTGTAGTTTTATGTCATCATGTGTAGTTTTGTCATCACGTGTAGTTTTATGTCATCACGTGTAGTTTTATGTCATCACGTGTAGTTTTATGTCATCACGTGTAGTTTGATGTCATCATGTGTAGTTTTATGTCATCATGTGTAGTTTTATGTCATCATGTGTAGTTTTATGTCAGCACATGTTCCATTACATGTTGTCACAATAATACATTGCCTTCACATAAGATCATGTGATCACATGAAAACGTGTTTTTGGAACACTTCACATGTGATCCCGTGACATTCATGTTGTTTTTCCGTGAGGGCAGGCCATACTGTCTCACACCCCATCCACATTTTATGGTCCACTGCTTATGGGTCAGCAGCTGGTCAATCAGAAGCATAAAAGAAAATGCAGCCGCCACCATTGGCTGCTACGTAAAGCCAACGGCAGTTGCTCTCCGCAAAAACAAATGCATGCTAGCAAATGTCCTCCTTGTTGGACCTGCGTTTACGACATATTCAACTTGTGTTTGTGTGGTTGTTGCTGTTGTAGTTTTCTGTCTCTTGGTCTCGTTGGTGCAGTGATTTAGAGTAATGGATCTACTTCAGAGGTATACAATAACTTTTACAATTGTCCCATTATCTGACATGAATGCACAGTGTAAGTACACCATTTATTATTTAACAACGCTGTGGTACAATACGGCGGGAAAGTGACCGCCTTTGGGCTTCAAGATTATACACCAAAGTATGTGGACACCCCTTCAAATGAGTGGATTCTGCTATTCCTGTTGCTAACAGGTGTATAAAATCAAGCACACAGCTATGTAATCTCCATAAAGAAGCATTGGAAGAAGAATGGCCCATAATGAAGAGCTCAGTAACTTTCAACGTGACACCGTCATAGGATGCCACCTTTCCAACAAGTCTGTTCGTCAAATTTCTGTCCTGCTAGAGCTGCCCCTGTCAACTGTAAGTGCTGTTATTGTGAAGTGGAAACGTCTAGGAGCAACAACGGCTCAGCCGTGAAGTGGTAGGCCACACAAAGTCACAGAAAGGGACCGACCGAGTGCTGAAGCACATAGCACGTACAATTAGTCTGTCCTCGGTTTGCCTTACTCACTACCCAGTTCCAAACTGCCTCTGGAAGCAACGTCAGCACAAGAACTGTTCGTCGGGAGCCTCATGAAATGGGATTCCACGGCCGAGCAGCCGCACACAAGCCTAAGATCACCATGCTCAATGCCAAGCGTCTACTGAAGTGGAGTAAAGCTCACCGCCATTGGACTCTGGAGCAGTGGAAACACGTTCCCTGGAGTGATGAATCACACTTCACCTTCTGGGTTTGGCAGATGCCAGGAGAATGCTATCTGCCTGAATGCATAGTGCCAGCTGTAAAGTTAGGAGGAGGATGAATAATGGTCTGGTGCTGTTTTTAGTGGTTCAGGCTATGCCCCTTAGTTCCAGTAAAGGGAAATCTTTACGCTACAGCATACAATGACATTCTATACGATTCCGTGCTTCCAACTTTGTGGCTAGAGTTTGGAGAAGGCCCTTTCCTGTTTCTGCATGACAATGCGCCTGTACACAAAGCAAGGTCCATACAGAAATTGTTTGTCAAGATCGGTGTCGAAGAACTTGACTGACCTGCACAGAGACCTGACCTCAACCCCAATGAATACCTTTGGGATGAATTGGAACTCCGACTGCGAGCCAGGCCTAATCCCAACATCAGTGCCCAACCTCACTAATGCTCTTGTGGCTGAATGGAAGAAAATTCTCGCAGCAATGTTCCAACGTCTAGTGGGAAGCCTTCCCAGAAGAGTGGAGGCTGTTGTGGCAGAAAAGGAGGAACCAACCCCACATTAACACCCATGATTTTGGAATGAGATGTTGGACGAGCAGGTGTCCACATACTTTTGGTCATGTCGTTTATTTATAAAGAGAGGAAGAGAATTGTTATACATACTGTTGAGGTCTGCCTCGTCAAATGCATGAAAATGTGGTTGTTTAAAATATACATCCAATTATATTTGTACAGTGCTTGTGGGATAATTTACATCTACCCGATGCCTTTTATGAACGTTTTCATTTACGAATACGCAATCAAAAACTTTCATGAAAGCCATCGGGTTGTCGTAGGCTAGAATAATCCACGAATGCGAATATAGTTTAATAGACAGTACCAGTAAAATATTTGGACACACCTACTCATTCAAGGGTTTTTCTTTATTTGTACTCTTTTCTACATCGTAGAATAATGGTGAAGACATCAAAACTGTGAAATAACACACATGGAATCATGTAGTAACCAAAAAAGTGATAAACAAATCAAAATATATTTTAGATTTTAGATTCTTCAAAGTAGCCACCGTTTGCCTTGATGACAGCTTTGCACACTCTTGGCATTCTCTCAACCAGCTTCATGAGGTAGTCACCTGGAATGCTTTTCCAACAGTCTTGAAGGAGTTCCCACATATGCTGAGCACTTGTTGACTGCTTTTTACTTCACTCAGCGGTCCAACTCATCCAAAACCATCTCAATTGGGTTGATGTCGGGTGATTGTGGAGGCCAGGTCAGCTGATGCAGCACTTTTCTTCTTGGTCAAATAGCCCTTTCACAGCCTGGAGGTGTTTCAAAATACTTAGTAGTCACCAAAGTTCCAGAGCACATCTTTAAGCAGTAAGACACACGAGGCTGGGCTATATCATGAATAAAGTCACAGTGACAGCAGTAAGACACACGAGGCTGGGCTATATCATGAATAAAGTCACAGTGACAGCAGTAAGACACACGAGGCTGGGCTATATCATGAATAAAGTCACAGTGACAGCAGTAAGACACACGAGGCTGGGCTATATCATGAATAAAGTCACAGTGACAGCAGTAAGACACACGAGGCTGGGCTATATCATGAATAAAGTCACAGTGACAGCAGTAAGACACACGAGGCTGGTCTATATCATGAATAAAGTCACAGTGACAGCAGTAAGACACACGAGGCTGGGCTATATCATGAATAAAGTCACAGTGACAGCAGTAAGACACACGAGGCTGGGCTATATCATGAATAAAGTCACAGTGACAGCAGTAAGACACACGAGGCTGTGCTATATCATGAATAAAGTCACAGTGACAGCAGTAAGACACACGAGGCTGTGCTATATCATGAATAAAGTCACAGTGACAGACCTGCTGGAGGCTCCTCCAGCCACAGCTTCTGTTGACTCAACATTATACTGTACAGCAGGCACACTGTCAGCTACCATTACTACTGCTGTCCCGTGGTCTTCCTCTTCATCCTTCTCAAACTAGTAACAAACGCATGTACGCACACACATCAACAGGGCTTAGCTTCAGACTAAATAGTTTACATTAGGCTGGGAGATAGGTAGGCAAGAAACGGCAAACACACAAATCCCCCCTCCCCCACAACACACACACGCAGTCAGGCTCTCATGAGGAGTATCTGCAGCAGCCTGGTGGGGCAAGCTTCAGCTAGCTACACCACAGACAGGAAGAGATGGGACGGGTCAAACACACACAGACAGACAGACAGACACACAGATGGCTCATTAACACTCGCTGTTTGAATAGGTGTCTGGCTGACAAGAGACAGTGTGTGAGCATGTGTGTGTGTGTGTGTGTGTGTGCGTGTGTGTGTGTGTGTGTGTGTGTGTGTGTGTGTGCGTGTGTGTGTGTGTGTGAGATTAGCCAGTGAGACATCACTCTACACTTGAAGCTGTGTGAAAAGGAGCTGATTCTTCTTAAAGCTGCTTGTCTTAAACATCACTGTTAGCCTTACTGTAGCTAACCAGAGAGGGCCCCTTGCTTTAAGCTACTTCTATATACCCCTCTCTGTTCAACGTTAACAAATCAGTTAGCAGATACTACAGTGATTCACTGTACAATAAGTTAATTTCTTCAGGAAGGGGGAAAACCATAATCATCACAAGTATAGTGGCTCAACTTTAATGTAACATTCCTCAATCGTTTCATCAATAATGTTATTGTCCAGGTTGAGAAATTCATGAATTCATCGTGCTTCTCTACATTGGTAATATTCTATGGTTGTGAACGTGGTCTGTAACCAGTCACACTCCATTAGAGGCTGCTGAGGGGAGAAGGCTGAATAATGTCTGGAAGGCACTGGTGTAAAGGACTTAAGTAAAAATACTTTACAGTACTACGTAAGTCATTTTGGGGGGTATCTGTACTTTACTATTGATAGTTTAGAAATGTTTTACTTTTACTTCACTACATTCCTGAAGAAAATAATGTACTTTTTACTCCATACATTTTCTCTGACACCCAAAAGTACTCATTGCATTTTGAATGCTTAGCAGGACAGGAAAATGGTCCAATTCACGCACTTATCAAGAGAACATCCCTGGTCATCTCTACTGCCTCTGATCTGGCGGACTCACTAAACACACATTTCATTTGTAAATGATGTCTTAGTGTTGGAGCCCCTGGCTATCTGTAAATGATGTCTTAGTGTTGGAGCCCCTGGCTATCTGTAAATGATGTCTTGGTGTTGGAGCCCCTGGCTATCTGTAAATGATGTCTTAGTGTTGGAGCCCCTGGCTATCTGTAAATGATGTCTTAGTGTTGGAGCCCCTGGCTATCTGTAAATGATGTCTTAGTGTTGGAGCCCCTGGCTATCTGTAAATGATGTCTTGGTGTTGGAGCCCCTGGCTATCTGTAAATGATGTCTTAGTGTTGGAGCCCCTGGCTGTCTGTAAATGATGTCTTAGTGTTGGAGCCCCTGGCTATCTGTAAATGATGTCTTAGTGTTGGAGCCCCTGGCTATCTGTAAATGATGTCTTAGTGTTGGAGCCCCTGGCTATCTGTAAATGATGTCTTAGTGTTGGAGCCCCTGGCTATCTGTAAATTATGTCTTAGTGTTGGAGCCCCTGGCTATCTGTAAATTATGTCTTAGTGTTGGAGCCCCTGGCTATCTGTAAATGATGTCTTAGTGTTGGAGCCCCTGGCTATCTGTAAATGATGTCTTAGTGTTGGAGCCCCTGGCTGTCTGTAAATTATGTCTTAGTGTTGGAGCCCCTAGCTATCTGTAAATTGTGTCTTAGTGTTGGAGCCCCTGGCTATCTGTAAATTATGTCTTAGTGTTGGAGCCCCTGGCTATCTGTAAATGATGTCTTAGTGTTGGAGCCCCTGGCTCTCTGTAAATGATGTCTTGGTGTTGGAGCCCCTGGCTATCTGTAAATGATGTCTTAGTGTTGGAGCCCCTGGCTATCTGTGAATGATGTCTTAGTGTTGGAGCCCCTGGCTATCTGTAAATTATGTCTTAGTGTTGGAGCCCCTGGCTCTCTGTAAATGATGTCTTGGTGTTGGAGCCCCTGGCTATCTGTAAATGATGTCTTAGTGTTGGAGCCCCTGGCTATCTGTGAATGATGTCTTAGTGTTGGAGCCCCTGGCTATCTGTAAATGATGTCTTGGTGTTGGAGCCCCTGGCTATCTGTAAATTATGTCTTAGTGTTGGAGCCCCTGGCTATCTGTGAATGATGTCTTAGTGTTGGAGCCCCTGGCTATCTGTGAATGATGTCTTAGTGTTGGAGCCCCTGGCTATCTGTAAATGATGTCTTAGTGTTGGAGCCCCTGGCTATCTGTAAATGATGTCTTAGTGTTGGAGCCCCTGGCTATCTGTAAATGATGTCTTAGTGTTGGAGCCCCTGGCTATCTGTAAATGATGTCTTAGTGTTGGAGCCCCTGGCTATCTGTAAATAATGTCTTAGTGTTGGAGCCCCTGGCTATCTGTAAATGATGTCTTAGTGTTGGAGCCCCTGGCTATCTGTAAATTATGTCTTAGTGTTGGAGCCCCTGGCTATCTGTAAATTATGTCTTAGTGTTGGAGCCCCTGGCTATCTGTAAATGATGTCTTAGTGTTGGAGCCCCTGGCTATCTGTAAATGATGTCTTAGTGTTGGAGCCCCTGGCTATCTGTAAATGATGTCTTAGTGTTGGAGCCCCTGGCTGTCTGTAAATTATGTCTTAGTGTTGGAGCCCCTAGCTATCTGTAAATTGTGTCTTATTGTTGGAGCCCCTGGCTATCTGTAAATTATGTCTTAGTGTTGGAGCCCCTGGCTATCTGTAAATGATGTCTTAGTGTTGGAGCCCCTGGCTGTCTGTAAATGATGTCTTAGTGTTGGAGCCCCTAGCTATCTGTAAATTGTGTCTTAGTGTTGGAGCCCCTGGCTATCTGTAAATGATGTCTTAGTGTTGGAGCCCCTGGCTATCTGTAAATTATGTCTTAGTGTTGGAGCCCCTGGCTCTCTGTAAATGATGTCTTGGTGTTGGAGCCCCTGGCTATCTGTAAATGATGTCTTAGTGTTGGAGCCCCTGGCTATCTGTGAATGATGTCTTAGTGTTGGAGCCCCTGGCTATCTGTAAATGATGTCTTAGTGTTGGAGCCCCTGGCTCTCTGTAAATGATGTCTTGGTGTTGGAGCCCCTGGCTATCTGTAAATGATGTCTTAGTGTTGGAGCCCCTGGCTATCTGTAAATAATGTCTTAGTGTTGGAGCCCCTGGCTGTCTGTAAATGATGTCTTAGTGTTGGAGCCCCTGGCTATCTGTAAATGATGTCTTAGTGTTGGAGCCCCTGGCTATCTGTAAATGATGTCTTAGTGTTGGAGCCCCTGGCTATCTGTAAATGATGTCTTAGTGTTGGAGCCCCTGGCTCTCTGTAAATGATGTCTTGGTGTTGGAGCCCCTGGCTATCTGTAAATGATGTCTTAGTGTTGGAGCCCCTGGCTATCTGTAAATTATGTCTTAGTGTTGGAGCCCCTGGCTATCTGTAAATTATGTCTTAGTGTTGGAGCCCCTGGCTATCTGTAAATGATGTCTTAGTGTTGGAGCCCCTGGCTATCTGTAAATGATGTCTTAGTGTTGGAGCCCCTGGCTGTCTGTAAATGATGTCTTAGTGTTGGAGCCCCTAGCTATCTGTAAATTGTGTCTTAGTGTTGGAGCCCCTGGCTATCTGTAAATTATGTCTTAGTGTTGGAGCCCCTGGCTATCTGTAAATGATGTCTTAGTGTTGGAGCCCCTGGCTCTCTGTAAATGATGTCTTGGTGTTGGAGCCCCTGGCTATCTGTAAATGATGTCTTAGTGTTGGAGCCCCTGGCTATCTGTGAATGATGTCTTAGTGTTGGAGCCCCTGGCTATCTGTAAATGATGTCTTAGTGTTGGAGCCCCTGGCTATCTGTAAATGATGTCTTAGTGTTGGAGCCCCTGGCTATCTGTAAATTATGTCTTAGTGTTGGAGCCCCTGGCTCTCTGTAAATGATGTCTTGGTGTTGGAGCCCCTGGCTATCTGTAAATTATGTCTTAGTGTTGGAGCCCCTGGCTATCTGTGAATGATGTCTTAGTGTTGGAGCCCCTGGCTATCTGTAAATGATGTCTTGGTGTTGGAGCCCCTGGCTATCTGTAAATTATGTCTTAGTGTTGGAGCCCCTGGCTATCTGTGAATGATGTCTTAGTGTTGGAGCCCCTGGCTATCTGTGAATGATGTCTTAGTGTTGGAGCCCCTGGCTATCTGTAAATGATGTCTTAGTGTTGGAGCCCCTGGCTATCTGTAAATGATGTCTTAGTGTTGGAGCCCCTGGCTATCTGTAAATGATGTCTTAGTGTTGGAGCCCCTGGCTATCTGTAAATGATGTCTTAGTGTTGGAGCCCCTGGCTATCTGTAAATAATGTCTTAGTGTTGGAGCCCCTGGCTATCTGTAAATGATGTCTTAGTGTTGGAGCCCCTGGCTATCTGTAAATTATGTCTTAGTGTTGGAGCCCCTGGCTATCTGTAAATTATGTCTTAGTGTTGGAGCCCCTGGCTATCTGTAAATGATGTCTTAGTGTTGGAGCCCCTGGCTATCTGTAAATGATGTCTTAGTGTTGGAGCCCCTGGCTATCTGTAAATGATGTCTTAGTGTTGGAGCCCCTGGCTGTCTGTAAATGATGTCTTAGTGTTGGAGCCCCTAGCTATCTGTAAATTGTGTCTTAGTGTTGGAGCCCCTGGCTATCTGTAAATTATGTCTTAGTGTTGGAGCCCCTGGCTATCTGTAAATGATGTCTTAGTGTTGGAGCCCCTGGCTGTCTGTAAATGATGTCTTAGTGTTGGAGCCCCTAGCTATCTGTAAATTGTGTCTTAGTGTTGGAGCCCCTGGCTATCTGTAAATGATGTCTTAGTGTTGGAGCCCCTGGCTATCTGTAAATTATGTCTTAGTGTTGGAGCCCCTGGCTCTCTGTAAATGATGTCTTGGTGTTGGAGCCCCTGGCTATCTGTAAATGATGTCTTAGTGTTGGAGCCCCTGGCTATCTGTGAATGATGTCTTAGTGTTGGAGCCCCTGGCTATCTGTAAATGATGTCTTAGTGTTGGAGCCCCTGGCTCTCTGTAAATGATGTCTTGGTGTTGGAGCCCCTGGCTATCTGTAAATGATGTCTTAGTGTTGGAGCCCCTGGCTATCTGTAAATAATGTCTTAGTGTTGGAGCCCCTGGCTGTCTGTAAATGATGTCTTAGTGTTGGAGCCCCTGGCTATCTGTAAATGATGTCTTAGTGTTGGAGCCCCTGGCTATCTGTAAATGATGTCTTAGTGTTGGAGCCCCTGGCTATCTGTAAATGATGTCTTAGTGTTGGAGCCCCTGGCTCTCTGTAAATGATGTCTTGGTGTTGGAGCCCCTGGCTATCTGTAAATGATGTCTTAGTGTTGGAGCCCCTGGCTATCTGTAAATGATGTCTTAGTGTTGGAGCCCCTGGCTATCTGTAAATGATGTCTTAGTGTTGGAGCCCCTGGCTATCTGTAAATGATGTCTTAGTGTTGGAGCCCCTGGCTGTCTGTAAATGATGTCTTAGTGTTGGAGCCCCTAGCTATCTGTAAATTATGTCTTAGTGTTGGAGCCCCTGGCTATCTGTAAATGATGTCTTAGTGTTGGAGCCCCTGGCTATCTGTAAATGATGTCTTAGTGTTGGAGCCCCTGGCTCTCTGTAAATGATGTCTTAGTGTTGGAGCCCGTGGCTATCTGTAAATGATGTCTTAGTGTTGGAGCCCCTGGCTATCTGTAAATGATGTCTTAGTGTTGGAGCCCGTGGCTATCTGTAAATGATGTCTTAGTGTTGGAGCCCCTGGCTGCCTGTAAATGATGTCTTGGTGTTGGAGCCCCTGGCTATCTGTAAATTATGTCTTAGTGTTGGAGCCCCTGGCTATCTGTAAATTATGTCTTAGTGTTGGAGCCCCTGGCTATCTGTAAATGATGTCTTAGTGTTGGCGCCCCTGGCTATCTATAAATTATGTCTTAGTGTTGGAGCCCCTGGCTATCTGTAAATTATGTGTTAGTGTTGGAGCCCCTGGCTATCTGTAAATGATGTCTTAGTGTTGGAGCCCCTGGCTATCTGTAAATGATGTCTTAGTGTTGGAGCCCCTGGCTATCTGTAAATGATGTCTTAGTGTTGGAGCCCCTGGCTGTCTGTAAATGATGTCTTAGTGTTGGAGCCCCTAGCTATCTGTAAATTGTGTCTTAGTGTTGGAGCCCCTGGCTATCTGTAAATTATGTCTTAGTGTTGGAGCCCCTGGCTATCTGTAAATGATGTCTTAGTGTTGGAGCCCCTGGCTGTCTGTAAATTATGTCTTAGTGTTGGAGCCCCTAGCTATCTGTAAATTGTGTCTTAGTGTTGGAGCCCCTGGCTATCTGTAAATGATGTCTTAGTGTTGGAGCCCCTGGCTATCTGTAAATTATGTCTTAGTGTTGGAGCCCCTGGCTCTCTGTAAATGATGTCTTGGTGTTGGAGCCCCTGGCTATCTGTAAATGATGTCTTAGTGTTGGAGCCCCTGGCTATCTGTGAATGATGTCTTAGTGTTGGAGCCCCTGGCTATCTGTAAATGATGTCTTAGTGTTGGAGCCCCTGGCTCTCTGTAAATGATGTCTTGGTGTTGGAGCCCCTGGCTATCTGTAAATGATGTCTTAGTGTTGGAGCCCCTGGCTATCTGTAAATAATGTCTTAGTGTTGGAGCCCCTGGCTGTCTGTAAATGATGTCTTAGTGTTGGAGCCCCTGGCTATCTGTAAATGATGTCTTAGTGTTGGAGCCCCTGGCTATCTGTAAATGATGTCTTAGTGTTGGAGCCCCTGGCTATCTGTAAATGATGTCTTAGTGTTGGAGCCCCTGGCTATCTGTAAATGATGTCTTAGTGTTGGAGCCCCTGGCTATCTGTAAATTATGTCTTAGTGTTGGAGCCCCTGGCTATCTGTAAATGATGTCTTAGTGTTGGAGCCCCTGGCTATCTGTAAATGATGTCTTAGTGTTGGAGCCCCTGGCTATCTGTAAATTATGTCTTAGTGTTGGAGCCCCTGGCTATCTGTAAATTATGTCTTAGTGTTGGAGCCCCTGGCTATCTGTAAATGATGTCTTAGTGTTGGAGCCCCTGGCTATCTGTAAATGATGTCTTAGTGTTGGAGCCCCTGGCTGCCTGTAAATGATGTCTTAGTGTTGGAGCCCCTAGCTATCTGTAAATGATGTCTTAGTGTTGGAGCCCCTGGCTATCTGTAAATGATGTCTTAGTGTTGGAGCCCCTGGCTATCTGTAAATTATGTCTTAGTGTTGGAGCCCCTGGCTATCTGTAAATGATGTCTTAGTGTTGGAGCCCCTGGCTCTCTGTAAATGATGTCTTAGTGTTGGAGCCCGTGGCTATCTGTAAATGATATCTTAGTGTTGGAGCCCCTGGCTATCTGTAAATGATGTCTTAGTGTTGGAGCCCCTGGCTCTCTGTAAATGATGTCTTAGTGTTGGAGCCCCTGGCTGCCTGTAAATGATGTCTTGGTGTTGGAGCCCCTGGCTATCTGTAAATTATGTCTTAGTGTTGGAGCCCCTGGCTATCTGTAAATGATGTCTTAGTGTTGGAGCCCCTGGCTATCTGTAAATGATGTCTTAGTGTTGGCGCCCCTGGCTATCTATAAATGATGTCTTAGTGTTGGAGCCCCTGGCTATCTGTAAATTATGTGTTAGTGTTGGAGCCCCTGGCTATCTGTAAATGATGTCTTAGTGTTGGAGCCCCTGGCTATCTGTAAATGATGTCTTAGTGTTGGAGCCCCTGGCTATCTGTAAATTATGTCTTAGTGTTGGAGCCCCTGGCTATCTGTAAATGATGTCTTAGTGTTGGAGCCCCTGGCTATCTGTAAATGATGTCTTAGTGTTGGAGCCCCTGGCTATCTGTAAATTATGTCTTAGTGTTGGAGCCCCTGGCTATCTGTAAATTATGTCTTAGTGTTGGAGCCCCTGGCTATCTGTAAATTATGTCTTAGTGTTGGATCCCCTAGCTATCTGTAAATGATGTCTTAGTGTTGGAGCCCCTGTTTATCTGTAAATTATGTCTTAGTGTTGGAGCCCCTGGCTCTCTGTAAATGATGTCTTAGTGTTGGAGCCCCTGGCTATCTGTAAATGATGTCTTAGTGTTGGAGCCCCTGGCTATCTGTAAATGATGTCTTAGTGTTGGAGCCCCTGGCTATCTGTAAATGATGTCTTAGTGTTGGAGCCCCTGGCTATCTGTAAATTATGTCTTAGTGTTGGAGCCCCTGGCTATATGTAAATGATGTCTTAGTGTTGGAGCCCCTGGCTATCTGTAAATGATGTCTTAGTGTTGGAGCCCCTGGCTATCTGTAAATGATGTCTTAGTGTTGGAGCCCCTGGCTATCTGTAAATTATGTCTTAGTGTTGGAGCCCCTGGCTATCTGTAAATGATGTCTTAGTGTTGGAGCCCCTGGCTGTCTGTAAATGATGTCTTAGTGTTGGAGCCCCTGGCTGTCTGTAAATGATGTCTTAGTGTTGGAGCCCCTGGCTATCTGTAAATGATGTCTTTGTGTTGGAGCCCCTGGCTATCTGTAAATGATGTCTTAGTGTTGGAGCCCCTGGCTATCTGTAAATGATGTCTTAGTGTTGGAGCCCCTAGCTATCTGTAAATGATGTCTTAGTGTTGGAGCCCCTGGCTATCTGTAAATGATGTCTTAGTGTTGGAGCCCCTGGCTATCTGTAAATGATGTCTTAGTGTTGGAGCCCCTGGCTATCTGTAAATGATGTCTTAGTGTTGGAGCCCCTGGCTATCTGTAAATGATGTCTTAGTGTTGGAGCCCCTGGCTATCTGTAAATGATGTCTTAGTGTTGGAGCCCCTAGCTATCTGTAAATGATGTCTTAGTGTTGGAGCCCCTGGCTATCTGTAAATTATGTCTTAGTGTTGGAGCCCCTGGCTATCTGTAAATAATGTCTTAGTGTTGGAGCCCCTGGCTATCTGTAAATGATGTCTTAGTGTTGGAGCCCCTGGCTATCTGTAAATGATGTCTTAGTGTTGGAGCCCCTGGCTATCTGTAAATTATGTCTTAGTGTTGGAGCCCCTGGCTATCTGTAAATGATGTCTTAGTGTTGGAGCCCCTGGCTATCTGTAAATGATGTCTTAGTGTTGGAGCCCCTGGCTATCTGTAAATGATGTCTTAGTGTTGGAGCCCCTGGCTATCTGTAAATGATGTCTTAGTGTTGGAGCCCCTGGCTATCTGTAAATGATGTCTTAGTGTTGGAGCCCCTGGCTATCTGTAAATTATGTCTTAGTGTTGGAGCCCCTGGCTATCTGTAAATGATGTCTTAGTGTTGGAGCCCCTGGCTATCTGTAAATGATGTCTTAGTGTTGGAGCCCCTGGCTATCTGTAAATTATGTCTTAGTGTTGGAGCCCCTGGCTATCTGTAAATGATGTCTTAGTGTTGGAGCCCCTGGCTATCTGTAAATGATGTCTTAGTGTTGGAGCCCCTGGCTATCTGTAAATGATGTCTTAGTGTTGGAGCCCCTGGCTATCTGTAAATGATGTCTTAGTGTTGGAGCCCCTGGCTATCTGTAAATGATGTCTTAGTGTTGGAGCCCCTGGCTATCTGTAAATGATGTCTTAGTGTTGGAGCCCCTGGCTATCTGTAAATGATGTCTTAGTGTTGGAGCCCCTGGCTATCTGTAAATGATGTCTCAGTGTTGGAGCCCCTGGCTGTCTGTAAATGATGTCTTAGTGTTGGAGCCCCTGGCTATCTGTAAATGATGTCTTAGTGTTGGAGCCCCTGGCTATCTGTAAATGATGTCTCAGTGTTGGAGCCCCTGGCTATCTGTAAATGATGTCTTAGTGTTGGAGCCCCTGGCTATCTGTAAATGATGTCTTAGTGTTGGAGCCCCTGGCTATCTGTAAATAAAAAATACAAATAAAATGTTGTCGTCTGGTTTGCTTAATATAAGGCATTTAATGATTTATACTTTTACTTTTGATACTTTTAGTTGTGGTATATTTTAGTCAGTACATGTGCTTTTGATAGTTACGTATATTTAAAACCAAATACTTTTACTGAAGTAGTATATTACTTGGTGACTTTGACTTTTACTTGAGTCATTCTCTATTTAGGTGTCTTTACTTTTACTCCAGTATGACAACTGGGTACTTTTTCCACCACTGCTGGGACGGAACGAATGGAATGGCATCACACCCCTGGAATCCATGTGTTTGATACCATTCCACATATTCTGCTCCAGCCATTACCACGAGCCCGTCCTCCCTCATTAAGGTGCCACCAACCTCCTGTGATACACTCACAGGTAAAGGAGACCCAGCTGTGTGAGCGAGGCGGTTATGTTTCGGGTCGCAGGGTGAAAGTTCAGATCTGCACCTGTGCCTCAGCCTAAACACAATACCTGTCACCAACAGACAGCCTTTAGAGCTGATGTGTGTGTGTGTGTGTGTGTGTGACAGGGGAGCAAATACCTGAGCCACGTGCAAGTCCACACACAAACACACACATATTATTACTATTTTTAAAACATAATAGCAACTGACCTGAATTATAAAAAAGATAAATATCAGACACAAGCCTGGTTGCTAGACAGCCAGCCAGACAGACACATCTCATGGGTGGGATGCATCAGACCCTTCATCCTCTTGACACGGACAAATAAACCCTACACACACATCAAATAACCTTACAATGGAAAACACTGGGGGAGATCACTCTCTAACATCATCTAACTGCTAATGACTTTATTTTCTTATCAGCAGGCTATCCAGGAAGTACTTCAAACTTTCTGTATTCCTCTGCCATATGTGTTACTATGACAATAGAGATATATAGGTGACACAAATGGCTGTTTAAAGGCCCATTGCAGTCAAAATCCTGTTAATTCTGTGTTTAGTATCATTTTGTAAAGCTGAAGAATATAACACTGTAAAAGTGTGAAAACATTGAATCAGTGTTATTTCCTGTTTGTTTCTGGTTGAAACTAGAATATGCAATGGACCTTCTAATCGGCGGGTTTTGCAAGGTTGGAGTTTCAGCTTGCCTGGGACGTCACCAAGCAGTACATTAGTTAATAGTCCAATAACAGAGAGAGTTCCAAACCTCTCTGCCAATAACAGAGAGAGTTCCAAACCTCTCTGCCAATAACAGAGAGAGTTCCAAACCTCTCTGCCAATAACAGATAGTTTCCCCTCCCAGAAAAATTATTGCTTGAGGAATAGTATATTTCTTTGTTGCTAAAAATAAATATTTGTTCTTCTTTTCAACCATTCTGATGTAAAACTATTACAGTTAGGTACTTAATTGTTACCCACAAAGGATTTGATATCGATATAAAAACGGCCTTTAAGCTTTCGATCGCAGTATGTGAGATTCTACTGCATTGTTTTGTTGTTGCTGAGAGGAAAGGTATATGTGTCTGTGTGTACGAAAACAAACAATGCAAACAAGTGTAACAGCACCTGTGGGCAACCTGAGGGAGTCTACTGCTCTGTTTATTGATCAGACAGGATTACAGGGGACAGTCAGACAGAGGTCAAGAAGACTGATCAGCTGCATTCATCATCCACACACACAGCTGAGGCCACATAGGCTACATTTACACAGGCAGCCCAATTCTGACCTTGTGTCCAATTATCGGATCCGATTGGTAAAAATACCAATTATTGTTAAGAGATCAGAATTGGGCTGCCTGTATAAACACAGCCATACACACCGAGTGTCATGGATAAGTCCCTTAATCAATCAATTCATGTAATAGTTAATACACAACAGTATAATGACGTCACACCCCTAGCCACTGATCTAAGGCCAGTGTAGCATTCTCTCCAATGGTTAAGTTAGTATTTCGGGAGAGGAAGCTGATCCTAGATCTGTGTCTAACGGTTACTTCTACCTGAAGTCTTCAGTGCGGCCTATTAAACAAACAGATGACTTGTGCAGAAACCTTTCAATGGAAGTTCCCCTGAAACATGAGCTCTTTCCTTCTTGACCCTTTCGAGTCAGGGCCAGACCGTAACATTCACATGATGTAAACATGTTTCTGTAGTGTAGATTTTGCTTCATGCGTGGGAATCCATATTGTGTTTGTGCCAGTCAGCCTCTGTTTTAGCCAAGCTGTCCTGTCTAAACCTTCATGTGTTCTTTTTAATACAGGAACAGCCAGTCAGTCTAGGTAAAACAAGGGTGTGACTGTAAACTGAAGTGTGTTTACATTGGAGTTATTTTAGTCAAATGCAGAGCGACATACAGGAGCAATCAGGATTAAGTGCGTCGCTCAAGGGCTCATCAGTATATGTTAAAACCTGGTCGGCTCGTGGATTTGAATCAGCAACCTTTCAGTTACGGTCCAAACGCTCTTAAGCGCTAAGCTACCTGTCACCTGTGTGGGCTAACCCATCCAAGAATTTGATCTACTCAAAGCAAAAGTACAAAGTGAGATCTGGGCAAACCCCCCACCCCACCCCACCCCACTCTCCTTACATCAGTGCAAATAACAAGGCAAGATGGAATTTATCTTCCAATGAATTGTCCAAAGATCCATGGTGATTCTCTCCATTCTTTCTATATACCAAAGCCAAAGTGAAAACCAACCAACGTTAGTACTGTAGGGGTTCAGGAATCACTTTAACTCAATAGTTCCTCTCAGAATATATTTACTGTACTTTACAACTTGCTGGCAGCAATATATTTAAGTTATATATTTATTTAAGTCTATATTTTGAGAGAAATTCCTGATTTCAAACCTCAAGAAGAGGTTACGTCTCTACCAGTTCACAAAATGACAAACTGATACTAGGCCTGGGGTTAAGGCGATCTTGTGCCTGAAGCCTATAAACAATTGTCTGGGTTTACACAAATGCCCCCTAAAGGCCCACTGTCACTCACACCTGGCCAAATGATATTACTCAAGAGCTTTATTGGGATGGTCACAGTGCCCCCTGGTGGGGCTTACAGTGAACAACATTCTCATCCAGATACATTAAAACGCAAGAATTAACACTACAGGTAGACTCCGTAATAGATCATCATACAAAGCTGGGCGACTTCCCGCTAACACATAACAATAACAGAATCCAAATCTGCCAAGATGACCGCCACTACTGGCTATTTCCAATCTGCGCCTCAATTGGACAATCTTGTTGTTAATTTCCGAAAGCAGGAAGTGGCCAACTGTCTGTGTATGATGAGGTCACAGTCTGCCTTTAAGAACACCGACAGAACAGCTGTCGTCAAATTCATCCCAACAATACTCTATGAAAGGTGCTGGACACTTCACATATTTCACAACTAAATCCGCTGGAGTAAAACAGAAGCATCTCTTTCAGGTTGACGTTTATGTGCGTTATATGGGTATACATTGAACACGTACCGTCAATACATCACATATTCACTTTCATAGTGTATTGTAAATTCTCAGTTTCAAACAGTTTAGCAGAGATGTTGATGGTTGAGCCACAGATGGAAGTGTCTTATTGGCAGTCTGAACGGGGTAAATAAGGTGGGTATTGGTTGGTTTATGTGCGTGTCGATTCTTCCTCATTTCTCCCTCGCTCTGAACACCTGCTCCAAAGGAAAAGGAAGGAGGTTGATAGATTTAAAAAAAAAAAGGAAGATATGGTGAAGAGATATGGCTGAAAGAAAATAGGACATGATTTATTTTTCCTCCCGCTGCAGCGCGACCCTCTTCTCGTGCTGGTGCTTGGTGATTCCGTACTTGAAGAACTCATAGACGGACCAGCTGATGGCTGTGGAGGGCATCTGATAGATCACCCTGGCCTGGACTCCTTTAAAGAACCCAGGCAGGCCACCCAGCCTGTACACTGTCCGGAAGGCATGGGCCAGGCCCGTGATGTGTCTGTGTGTCCCCTGACCTCCACCCTGGCCTGCAGCGGGGAGCCCCACCAGGGACTCCTGGGTGTTGAGCAGGGTCTTGCAGACATCCAGAGGGGTGGTGGCTGCAGCAGCGATGGCCCCGGCCAGGGCTCCAGACACCATGTGTGAGGAGGGGTTGTACTGTCTGTGGGGGTTGAGCAGCTCCTGGAGGTACTCGTAGGTCATGAAGTGGAGAGCCTGGAAGGGGACGTTCATGGTGAGCTGGGTGGTGTAGGAGCGGTAAAAGGCCCCAGGGCCCTCGCTCTGCCACACGGCACGCACACAGTCCATCACGCCGCGGTATGGAGAGTTATACATCTGCAATCGCTGCTTCACCACTGGACAGGGAGAAAAAGAGGGAGGGGGGGATAGGTGAGTAGAGGGGAGGGAGGGAGGGAGGAAGGGACAGGTGAGTAGAGGGGAGGGAGGAAGGGACAAGTGAGTAGAGGAGAGGGAGGAAGGGACAGGTGAGTAGAGGAGAGGGAGGAAGGGACAGGTGAGTAGAGGAGAGGGAGGAAGGGACAGGTGAGTAGAGGGAGGAAGGGACAGGAGGGAGGAAAGGACAGGTGAGTAGAGGGGGGAGGGAGGAAGGGACAGGTAGGTAGAGGGAGGAAGGGACAGGTGAGTAGAGGGGAGGGAGGGATGGAGGGAGTATTAGAAAGACAGGATTGCCAGGTGTGTTTACATCATCAGGGACCAGGAACAGAGTCCAGAGAATGAAAAAGAAATAGCAAAATGATTGACCAAATAAAAAACCTGCACAGTCATAACTTCCTCAAAGGATTTAACAGATTTATTTAGGCTGTTGAAGCTAAAAACCTGCTCCCTCCCTCTACCTGCCCCCCACCCCCCAATCTCCCCCTCCACCTAGCTAGCAGGTAGAATAAACAGGCTAGGCCCTAGAGGTACAAGGTGCTAAACCTGCAGAGAGAGCTCTGACACAGTGGTTTATCTGCAGCAAACAACATCTCAGTGTCCTTAACTTCTTGAGTGTAGGTAGCAGGATTTTCGTTTTTGGCTAAAAGACATACCCATTTGAAACTGCCTATTTCTCAGGCCCAGAAACAAGAATATGCACAATTGTCAGATTAGGATAGAAAACACTCTAAAGTTTCCAAAACTGTCAAAATATTGTCTGTGAGTATAACAGAACTGATATTGCAGGCGAAAACCTGAGGAAAATCAAACCAGGAAGTGCTGTTTTTCCTGAAAGCTCTCTGTTCCATTGGATGGCTTGCCTCCATTTAAAGGGATATCAACCAGATTGCTTTTCCTATGGCTTCCTCAAGGTGTCAGTCTTTAGACAGTTTCAAGCTTTTATTTTGAAAAAATGAGCGAGAAAGATAACATCGCGTCAGTGGATAGCTGGTTGTTGGATAGCTGAGTTTTGCTTGCGCAACAGAGTGGGGCAGCCATTGTCTCTCCCTCTCCTATTGAAAAAGCGACAGTCCCGGTTGATATATTATCGATTATATTTTTTTTAAACAACCTGAGGATTGATTATAAAAAAACGTTTGACATGTTTCTGTGGACATTACGGATACTATTTGGAATTTTCGTCTGTGATGTCGTGACCGCTTGCGCCTGTGGATTTCTGAACATAATGTGCCAAACAAATGGAGGTATTTTGGATATAAAAATAATCTTTATGGAACATTTATTGTGTAACTGGGAGTCTCGTGAGTACAAACATCCGAAGATCATCAAAGGTAAGCGATTTAATCTATTGCTTTTCTGACCTTCGTGACCAATCTACTTGGCTGCTAGCTATTTGTAATATTTTGTCGACTGAGAGAGATGTTCTTACATAAACGCTTGTTATGCTTTCGCCGAAAAGCTGTATTGAAATCTGACACGCCAGGTGGATTAACAACAAGCTAAACTGTGTTTTGCTATATTGCACTTGTGATTTCATGAAAATGAAATATTTTTAGTAATTTAATTTGAATTTGGTGCTCTGCAGTTCAGCGGGTGTTGATGAAAATGATCCCGCTAAAGGGATGGGTGCGTCAAGAAGTTTAATACACCCCATGCATCAGAAGGAGAAAAGCAGGTTCAAAACAGTGCCGTGAGACCTGTGTCCCTGGCCCAGGGAAAGAGAGAGATTATTTATAGACAGAGAAATGTACCTTCAGATGGGTTCATGGCTGCGTCATGAAGCAATGTGGCTACACACCCTGCCGTACCTGTAACACACACACACACACACACCCCAATGGTGAACAACAACAAGAGAGAGAGAAAGATTGCAGGGAATGAACGAAAAAGCAGAGGAGAAATCCTCTAGTTCTCTCTAGTGGTAAAACAGGACATCATCACTGCTGATGGACCAGTTAAAACTTCTCTTCCTCTACTGGGCACATCTGCAATCTCTTACCCTGCCTCTCCCCTGACTTGGAAACAAGGGAGGGGGGGAGAAGAGAGAAGACAGCTGACCTGGGAAGAAGAGAGAGAAAAAGCAGAGAAGACAGCTGACCTGAGAAGAAGAGAGAGAAAAAGCAGAGAAGACAGCTGACCTGGGAAGAAGAGAGAGAGGAAAAGCAGAGAAGACAGCTGACCTGGGAAGAAGAGAGAGAGGAAAAGCAGAGAAGACAGCTGACCTGAGAAGAAGAGAGAGAGGAAAAGCAGAGAAGACAGCTGACCTGAGAAGAAGAGAGAGAGGAAAAGCAGAGAAGACAGCTGACCTGAGAAGAAGAGAGAGAGGAAAAGCAGAGAAGACAGCTGACCTGAGAAGAAGAGAGAGAGGAAAAGCAGAGAAGACAGCTGACCTGGGAAGAAGAGAGAGAAAAAGCAGAGAAGACAGCTGACCTGAGAAGAAGAGAGAGAGGAAAAGCAGAGAAGACAGCTGACCTGGGAAGAAGAGAGAGGAAAAGCAGAGAAGGCAGCTGACCTGGGAAGAAGAGAGAGAAAAAGCAGAGAAGACAGCTGACCTGGGAAGAAGAGAGAAGACAGCTGACCTGGGAAGAAGAGAGAGAAAAAGCAGAGAACAGAAACAGGGATAAATAGAGAAATATTCTCTAGTACTTGCTTTGTCTGAGCAAACTGTGTTTCAAGTTTCTTGTCGTGCAAATTAGAACTGTGTGTGGACAGACCTTGATGACAGCTACCTAGTGAACTCTCAGAGGACTGTTAGTCTGGTTCTAACTGCAGTCTGCTTTCCTTTCACATGCTCTCTAATAAAGCTAGTTACAACTCTACGGGGGACAGAAACAATTCCTGCAGTAATAATAGTGTCTTTCTTTACCCTCTGAAGGTCTCTGATGCAGTCAGTCTGTGAATGTGGCTGACTCGGCAGAATGCTGACCATTCATACGGGGTCATATCAGCCGCGCGGCCAGATAAATACCACTCCTACTAGCCTGCAGGGCCAGAATTAGACCCCACCACCAGCTGATACCCCGCCAAAGTGGCTGGTGATGTTTTTCATCACACTGGCGAGTGGACCAACAAGTTAGTTTCAGGCCAATCAATCAATTAAAATGTATTTTATAAAGCTCTTTTTACATCAGCAGTTATACAGATACCTGGCCTAAAACCCCAAAGAGCAAGCAATGCAGAAGCACGGTAGCTAGGGAAAAACTCCCTAGAAAGACAGGAACCCAGGACGAAACCAAGAGAGAAACCAGGGCCTGCTTACTGTCTGGGTATGAGAGATCCTGGAGCTCAAGCAGTAGTCCTGTCTACTGTCCACAGAATGGGGCTATAGGAACAATGTAGCACCACTCCTCAGCCACTGTGCTCCAGGTGGCAGGCTGACTCACTCACCCACCCACACAACTCAGTGTCTGAGAACAAGGTTCATCTAGGTTAGTCCTAGTAGCATCTGCTTAGTGCCCAGGGGAGAAAAGGGCCTCTCCCTCTCTGCAGTGTGAACCAACATTACAGGACTACAGAACTAAATAATTCACTACTTGATTGAGTTGCTAAGAATAATATTGGAAACACCAAATGAAATGAGTGTTTACAAGAAAAAAACAAGGTCATTTACTGTATGTAGGAGAAGTACAGGCTTGGTATGCACACATGTGCATTTTGTGCGTGTGCTTTGCATGTATATGCCTTGTGTGTGCTGTGTTTTCCCGGTATACCGTTGGCCAGGTGGCTGTTAGCACCAGGATGGATGATGTCACCCAGACTCTTCTTCAGTTTCTCATAGCAGGCAAAGTAGAGAGCATGTGCCGGTCCTGCCCCCACGGCCGTGGCATTCAGCCCTCTCATTGGTCGCCAGACACCCTCTGTGGTTATGATTCGCCGAAGCGCGTCCATCACATTCCGGTAGCGGGCGGCAGGCTCAGGCTGTAGGCTCTGCATTCGCGTCTACACAGGGGAGAGGTTAGAGGTCACAGACCTACTGGTTACCCAAGTCATAACCTAACCACACACTTCTCACCATACCATAATCTAACCAGAATGTTTAAATTACATTTGAGAAACTTCCATGTTGGAATAAAATCTTAGCAGAGGTGGGATGAGTGCAGTAGTTGTAATATATTAAAAAAGCCAAGTCATAATATTGGCAGTGCTTCCACATGCTAAATAGTTTCACGTTTGAACATTTTGAGTGGTCGTGCCCATCCCTCGTGTTAAACAGAAGGACGTGTTGAATAAGGAGACCCAAGGTCAGAGGGACATAAGCTGCCTTTCTGTGAGCCACCCCCCCCCCAGCAGCACTCACACGCCCTGCCCTTACACACACTCCTTATCGCTGGGCCAGTGTCCAGGTTCAGTGTTCATCCCGTGAGGCTCAGGGTTGCACATTTTGGGGAATATCCACAGGTGGAAACATTCCATGGGAATATATGGGAATTAACAGAAATATATGAAAATTAATACCATTTAAACTGTGGAATTATTTGCATTGGATATATTTACCATATCATACAGAGACATAAACCTTTTACCTTATCATTAGACATAGTTGCAAATGATTAAATCCTTCCAATAGAAATTTAAAAAAACAATTTAGTGACAAATTGAACTTTAATTAAATGAGTTGACTCTTCACATGGGATGATTTCACTGAACAACAAAAGGGAATATTGAATTATCTCCAATGATCCATCGCATCTCCCAAAAATGTTTTCAACACACATCTGTAAAATGATAGTCTAGAAACTAAAGCTTTGGTTGTTATCCTCTCAGGCTTCCATGTCTTCTCCCTGGACCTCCTCAATGTCCACCTCTTGAACATCAGACTGAAGTCTCATCTTCACTTGTCAGCCTCAGATCTGCCCGGATGGCCACCAATTATTCAACCCTTGTATTGGTCAGCCTGTTGTGTGCTTTGGTGTGTGTGTGTTCCCAAACAAGGACCAGTTGCACTGAGGTGGCGGATGTTGGTGGGATTTGGAGGATGATTGAGGCAATATGGGAAATTTCCTCAGATCCACAAAGTCCCTTCCACCAGGTGGCTGATGAGATATGTTGGCACGACTGCCATATTGCATCTCCATCCCAAAGCCCTTGCTTGGAAGTGTACTTCGCCAGACTGCCAAGAACCTTGCCCTCATCCAGGCCAAGGTGGCGAGACACAATAGTGATAACACCATAGGCCTTGTTGATCTCTGCACCAGACAGGATGCTCTTGCCAGCATACTTGGGGTCCAACATGTACGTTGCAGTGTGTTTGGGCTTCAGGCACAAGTCTTCACGCTTTTTGATGCATTTCAGAACTGCAGTTTCCTCTGCTTGGCACAACAGTGAAGTGGGCCGGGCAGTATGGATTTATTATATTACATCTGCAAGCAGAGTCTGAACATCAGACATGATGGCATTGTCTTCCTCAATCTATGCAATGGCTACTGCTATAGGTTTCACTCTGCTTACCACTCTTTCCCAAAATACATCATCCAGTAGGATCCTCTTGATGGGGCTGTCCATATCAGCAGACTGTGATATGGCCATTTCTTGGAGACTCCTTCCCATCCAGGAGACTGTCAAACATGATGACAACACCACCCCAACAAGTGTTGCTGGGCAGCTTCAATGTGGTGCTCTTATTCTTCTCACTTTGCTTGGTGAGGTAGACTGCTGCTATAGCTTGATGACCCTTCACATACCTAACCATTTCATTGGCTCTCTTGTAGAGTGTTTTCAGTGCCATGATGTCCTTGAGGAGCAGATTCAATGCATGAGCAGCACAGCCAATGGGTGTGATGTGAGGGTAGGACTCCTCCACTTTAGACCAAGCAGCCTTCATGTTCGCAGCATGGTCTGTCACCAGTGCAAATACCTTCTGTGGTGCAAGTTCATTGATGACTGCCTTCAGCTCATCTGCAATGTAGAGACCGTTGTGTCTGTGCTCTTGTAGAATACTGGTGGAGGGATGGAGATCTAGTTAATTATTCCTTGCCCACAAACATTCGACCACCCATCAGAGATAGGTTCAGGGTTCATCCTCTCACTGTGAGGCTAGGGACCAGTGTCAAGGTTAAGGGTTCATCCTCTCACTGTGAGGCTAGGGACCAGTGTCAAGGTTAAGGGTTCATCCTCTCTCTGTGAGGCTAGGGGCCAGTGTCAAGGTTCAGGGTTCATCCTCTCTCTGTGAGGCTAGGGACCAGCTAGTGCTGTGAAACGCATAGAGGGTCTTCTAATAACGTCCAAAGGAGAGGCCCGGGCTACAGCTGAATGGACAACACATGCTGATTGCTTGCTGCAGTGTGTATGTCAGTGTGTTACAGGAACTGTAAAGCACTGTGGAATGCCGGGGCCTGTAAGAGAGAGCAGACTCCCACACGTCAACCAACCATGCATAATGTAGCAGTACCTGGATGGCCTTGAAACGTTTAGAACAGCGCCATCTTGGAAGATATTTGATGTCAATGTTTCAATGAGACTTCGGTATGAATCAATGTTAAAGGAAATAAGAACAGTTCTCTCAGCCACGACACACGATATGTAGCCTATGGTTGTGTATTGCAGAGAGCTTAGCTTGTCTAGAAAGTGCCTTTCTAACCTCAACCTTTGGAATGAGTGTAAACAACGAGTTGACATTATCTCTACTGTGCAATCTGTGTGACAACCACTGCAAGCTATTTTCCGAGGATTATCAACTGTTAGTCCACTGGGGTCAGCTGTCAGCTTGAGCTAGGTCCCCTCTGTAGAGATCTGCTAATGTGTTTATAAGTAAAGACGGTCAATGCCATGTTGTTTGACAGGTGACATGATTTACAGATCAGTGAGTCTGTGTCTCAGGCTGCCCTTCCTCTGCAAGCAGACTGTTTCACTGTCTGGGCTGCACCTCAATACTTTAAAGACACATGCTTTCCTAGTCTCCTTTACTTTGTCTGCGCGCATTTGAAAACTCAGTATATGTGAAAGCAACACAGTGGCCGGATGCCAACTGGGAACTTTTTTTTTCGACTGTCCTGTTCTTTCATGTCGTTGAAGAGAGGAGACTGGAGAGGAAGCCATTTTAGACGACTGAGACGAAGCCCAAGCTGTGTGAGCAGCACCTGGATCAGAGGTAGGAAATACAGCTGGGAAAGACAGACGAATCTCCGCTTTGTTCTAAGAGAGCCCTGCTCTCCCACCTGACACTAACAGCTGACTCGTCTCCCTACCTGACCGCTCTGACTCGGTTGGTCTGTCTCTGCTAACTGCATAGTTGTACACAATGACCGCAGCGGTCTACAAATCTCCCTGAATCTTAAATAACTACTCAATATTATTTGTAGATCAGTCAGTCACAATTTACCGATGATATATCACGGTTTTGATGCTCCCAAACACCACCAGTGACCAACTCATGACTCTTTCTACAGGGACCACAAAATATACCAGACAAAACACTGGGCTCTCATGTGCAGAGCAGACCTAAATCAGTGAGTGGGCCTGTCAAAACAGCATAGGCTAATGTAACTTAACACATCTTGTTTACATAACACCTAAGTCATCCCGGCTAAGCACTTCATCCAACACACATTTAAAGTCTTATAATATAACAATAAACAGAACTATGGTTCTAAGAGTGTGCAGTGGTAGAGCCAACCTGTCAGCCTAATTCTGCATAATGAGCACAGCAACATAGAAGCATTGTGCTCTTAATCCCAGGACATCCAGCCCGGTATTTTCTGTAAACAAAGAACAGTTCTACCCCATCTAAATGCTGCCAGGTAGCAATTAGCATTGCAAGTTCGTTTTGCATGGCCCGATGCCCCGGGTGTGCGGAGTTTCCACATTGTACACCATTGGTTTCTATTGAATCTCCTTCCAACCGGGGAACCGGGCCATGCAAAACGAACTCACCCATTGACAATCTAAGACTTTTTGACAGAATCCAGGGTGCCTGTACTAACCTATGGGTTCTCTTCTTGAATACAGGGACAGTTTGGAAATACAGGGAGTTACACCTAGAAGCCATATGCATGCTAAAAGCAGTTTGGAACGTTTTCAAATGTAACGTTAGCTACTAATCGATCACATACTCTCCTACGGTTACTAGTCACCTAGCTAGCTGGTGGGCGACGGTGGTGGGCAACAGTCAGCGGGTGATGTGTATACATGTACAGGAAATGGGGCACATGTGCTGCTTCATTCCACCTAACAGTCTCCTTTCTCAAAGCGAAAAATAACTTTGCGTGTTATTAGTATGAAAAACTACCTGGGGGTGCACACTAATGGCAATAGGGACCATAGTAAATTGCAGTAGGAAAATGTTAAGCCTAAACCCATTATATCAGGCGCCAACTAAATAGCTGGCTACAGTACTAGCTAATCATCATTCAACCCCAGACTCGAGCCGATGCACAGCCAGAGGCCGACCTTGCTGTTTTGGTTAGCTAACTAACAGCTAAAATGGCTAACGTTAGACAGCTAGCTAATAAGATGACAACAACGGCAATATTAAATTCCTAAAAGTTTACCTTTCCACTTTATTGAAATTCTGTATGCCAAAGTTAAGTTAATGAATATGGCGACTAAATATGTGACAAAAGTAACTTGTGTGCACTGCAGTAACTAACTAGCTAGGTAACGTTCCCTAATCTAGCAAGTAGAGGATTCTCGATCCACTGATATTCGTAGTGGATGGAAGTTAGCTCGTTAGCATGCTAAGTTAGCGTCCTAGCTGAAATATTAGCCTGTCTGGTTTCGACCTTGCCTCATATGTGCTGTGACTGACAAACTTATTGACATGGTGGCCACCAATCGGATTCGCATGATTGCTGAAGCCACATCATGACGAGCAAAGTAATTTCTAACCCTCCAATGTAATGTGCCCAAGCTCCAAGACAAGTCGGTTAACTATCTAACGGTTAACTATCTAAGTTAGCGGCTAACGCTAGCCCAACATAGCCTACCGCGTTACCTTGACACAGTCGATGGGGAACATCAGGCAATGCTCCATGATCCCAGCCACTGCTCCTGCAAACATGTGGGTGCTGGTGGAAGCGCCTTGCGGCAAACCCTCATACTCCGGTTCCGAAGCATCTGCTATTTCAGGAGGGCCACCGCTAAACTGAACAGTCTGGATCTCTGCATCGCCTCCGATCCGGGGAGACAAATTCCCAACGAGGCTCTCCGACACTCCCCAGATCCTTCCACTGAACCATCGGACCTCTGCGCCGGCTGAGGCTCCAGCAACCCCGGCGTTCCCGCCTGCTGTCTCCGCTGTCATCCGATGCCTTCTCGGGAAACCATCCGCTTCCATTGGAATCTCGATGGACAGTCTTTACTTTATGCCCCGATGGCACTCCGTCTAAGGCGGTTTCGTGTTCGCGTACCGTTGGTAGTTTTTTACATTCCCATCCCAGATGTTTACCGGTCGTACACCGTTTCCACGCCCCGCCTCCCTCAGTCCCCAGAGCGGACAGGTCCACGCAGTGTTTGGGAAAGGCTTGCCTCTGCCGAAACCCCAACAACCGGATGTTCCGGTTTTCAGGGGAAGTGAGAAGAGAGCCTGTGACGCGACGGCCGCTTTTGGACGTTAACATAATGTGGTTGGTTGAGCTATAACTGCATTTTCTATTGCATCAGGATTAAAACTGAATGTTTCTAAATGTGAAATGTTATGTTTATTTGACTCTGATGATAAAGAAATTGAAAATATTCCTGTAAAGGACTGTGTTAAATATTTAGGAATACATCTGTCAAAAAACCACTTAGTCAGACAACATTTGAATTTCTCTCCTAAAATTAAGAGAACTAAACATATATTTAATAATTGGCTACAAAGAGATCTTTCTATACTTGGGAGAGTACTTCTGTCCAAGGCAGAGGGACTGTCTCGTTTTGTGTACCCCTCATTATCGTTATGTGTAAATCCAGCTACTTGTAAAGAGATCAATAAGACCTTTCTTGACTTCCTCTGGAAAAATAAGCCTCACAAATGAAAAAAATATGTCCTTTCTAACCAAAGAGCTGAAGGCGGTCTAGAAGTGTTGGACTTTGTTGACATAAATAACACTTTCAAGATAAACTGGTTGAAAAAATGTTTGCTCAATACTGATTCAATATGGTATTTCATTCCAAATAATGTTTAATAAATTGGGAGGTCTTCAATTTTTACTGAAATGTAATTATATTCCTGAAAGATTACCTGCTAAATTGGCTAGGTTTCACCAACAAGCTTTACTGGCCTGGAAAATATGTTTCCTGCACAATTGTTCCCCTCATAAAGCTCTTTTGTGGAATAATTCAGACATAACTGTAAGGAATAAGTCATTGTTCTACCCCAGCTGGCATGAGAGGAATATTGACTTTGTCCTTGATATTTTCGACAACAAGGGTAATATTCTCAGCTATGAACAATTTATAACATTGAAAGAGTTTCCAATACCTTTCAGAGAGTTTATTTCTGTGATCAAAGCCGTTCCCAGTGGTCTAACTACACTAATGAAAAGTCATCTTAGTTTTGGGAATGATCACAGAGTTTATCCAGAACTCAGATTGGAAGGCTAAGTTAGCTTACTTGAGATATCTTGTTGTGATAAATATATAAGATAAATACAGTGCCTTGCGAAAGTATTCGGCCCCCTTGAACTTTGCGACCTTTTGCCACATTTCAGGCTTCAAACATAAAGATATAAAACTGTATTTTTTTGTGAAGAATCAACAACAAGTGGGACACAATCATGAAGTGGAACGACATTTATTGGATATTTCAAACTTTTTTAACAAATCAAAAACTGAAAAATTGGGCGTGCAAAATTATTCAGCCCCTTTACTTTCAGTGCAGCAAACTCTCTCCAGAAGTTCAGTGAGGATCTCTGAATGATCCAATGTTGACCTAAATGACTAATGATGATAAATACAATCCACCTGTGTTTAATCAAGTCTCCGTATAAATGCACCTGCACTGTGATAGTCTCAGAGGTCCGTCAAAAGCGCAGAGAGCATCATGAAGAACAAGGAACACACCAGGCAGGTCCGAGATACTGTTGTGAAGAAGTTTAAAGCCGGATTTGGATACAAAAAGATTTCCCAAGCTTTAAACATCCCAAGGAGCACTGTGCAAGCGATAATATTGAAATGGAAGGAGTATCAGACCACTGCAAATCTACCAAGACCTGGCCGTCCCTCTAAACTTTCAGCTCATACAAGGAGAAGACTGATCAGAGATGCAGCCAAGAGGTCCATGATCACTCTGGATGAACTGCAGAGATCTACAGCTGAGGTGGGAGACTCTGTCCATAGGACAACAATCAGTCGTATATTGCACAAATCTGGCCTTTATGGAAGAGTGGCAAGAAGAAAGCCATTTCTTAAAGATATCCATAAAAAGTGTCGTTTAAAGTTTGCCACAAGCCACCTGGGAGACACACCAAACATGTGGAAGAAGGTGCTCTGGTCAGATGAAACCTGGGCCTGCTTTTCTTCAGCAGGGACAGGGAAGATGGTTAAAATTGATGGGAAGATGGATGGAGCCAAATACAGGACCATTCTGGAAGAAAACCTGATGGAGTTTTCAAAAGACCTGAGACTGGGACGGAGATTTGTCTTCCAACAAGACAATGATCCAAAACATAAAGCAAAATCTACAATGGAATGGTTCAAAAATAAACATATGCAGGTGTTAGAATGGCCAAGTCAAAGTCCAGACCTGAATCCAATCGAGAATCTGTGGAAAGAACTGAAAACTGCTGTTCACAAATGCTCTCCATCCAACCTCACTGAGCTCGAGCTGTTTTGCAAGGAGGAATGGGAAAAAATGTCAGTCTCTCGATGTGCAAAACTGATAGAGACATACCCCAAGTGACTTACAGCTGTAATCGCAGCAAAAGGAAGGTGGCGCTACAAAGTATTAACTTAAGGGGGCTGAATAATTTTGCACGCCCTTTTTTTTTCAGTTTTTGACATGTTAAAAAAGTTTGAAATATCCAATAAATGTCGTTCCACTTCATGATTGTGTCCCACTTGTTGTTGATTCTTCACAAAAAAATACAGTTTTATATCTTTATGTTTGAAGCCTGAAATGTGGCAAAAGGTCGCAAAGTTCAAGGGGGCCGAATACTTTCGCAAGGCACTGTATATAAGAAATTATTCATTCACAAAACCAACTTACACCGAGAGGAAAGTTTTTCTGGAACATGCTTATTCCTGACAAATGCATGGTTAAGGCCTTACAAATACTGTATACCAAACAAAGTTAAGGAAGTGCACTTCAACATTTTGCATAAGATATATCCATGTAATTCTATGATGTCCAAATTTGTGGCTATTGATGATATCTGCGTTTTCTGTGAAAAAGAAGGTGAGAATCTGTCTCACTTGTTCTTTGAATGTAAATTTGTGGCAGAGTTTTGGGATAACCTTGCAAAATACTTATTTACCATTATGAACACTGCCTATAATTTTAACATAAAATATATAATATGTTACTATTGCAATGATAACAAAACCACTGAAATTATTAATTTTTTTATTCTTGTTGTCAAATACTTTATACACAAATAAAAATTCCAAAATTCTATACCAAAATTACCAATTTTTCTGATTGAATTTAATTATCTTATTAAAACACTAACCCTAGTGAATAACAAAAATAATAACATCTTCATGAATCATTATAATAAGATATTTCCAGAGCAAATATAATTGCACTTAAATTGTTTCTTTTTTGTGTTTTATTGATATTTTGTGTATGTTTGAGCATTGTTAATACCTGTGTTTAGTTTGCTAGACATGTTTGATGTAGCAATGTAAGTTGATTTTTGTATTATGAATAATTAAAAATAAAAATGTAATTAAAAATAAATAAATAAAATAAAATAATGTGGTTGGTTGTCTGGTATAGCTATCTTAAGATGAATGCACCAACTGTAAGTCGCTCTGGATAAGAGTGTCTGCTAAAATGTAAATGCAGGCTAGATGTTAAAGAATCAGTAATTTGGGTATATATTTGGGCACTTTTTCACCACTTTTCTACAAAATCTTTAAAGGATACATACATATGGCATACTTGGGCCATTTTGTTGTGTTTTCCAGACCCCCTCAAACATTTTAAGACATTATTGGGGTGTATGTACCAATTATTTATGGAGATATGGCCGTGTGAATCCTGTCCAATATGGCCATGTGGATCCTGTCCAATACAGCCCTATGGAGCTGGTTGATGGTCATTTTAAAAACTGTCCCTTTATAGTATGAGTATAATATGTTAAATCTGCTATGGAGCTATAGCTAGACATCTTTATTTATACTCTTACTTACTTTGTGTAAAGGCTGAAAGGTCTCATCATAAAAGTGTTTGTGTAACCGATGTGAAATGGCTAGCTAGTTAGCGGTGGTGCGTGCTAATAGCGTTTCAATCGGTGACGTCACTTGAGACCTTGAAGTAGTTGTTCCCCTTGCCCTGCAAGAGCCATGGCTTTTGTGGAGCGATGGGTAACGATGCTTCGTGGGTGTCAGTTGTCTATGTGTGCAGAGGGTCCCTGGTTCGAGCCCGGCGAGGGGACGGACTAAAGTTGTACTGTTAAAATGGGTTTACCCGTCTCTCTCGGCTGGACATAATGCATTCCTATGAGATTTTACCCAAAGTGACAATTACAGGGTAGGTTTTCTGTTACATTTCTAAAACTTTTTTCCAAAAAGGACTTCTTTAGACATGTGTGTCAAATCTGGTGGACTATCACAGTTTAAACAAATTCACTTAGCTGCTGGGCTACAGTCAAAAGTACCTCAACATGACCTCAATGAAAGGCTTAAGAGTACTTTATGATCAGAAGTATTTTCTATGGCCTCCCGAGTGGTGCAGTGGTCTAAGTCACTGTAGCCTGGGGTTTTATCCCAGGCTACGTCACAACTGGCCGGGACCGGGAGTCCCAAAGGGTGGTGCACAGCTGTCCGTATATTATATGTGGGGTTTAATTAGTGGGTAGATGACCCTATTTTCATCTAGAATGTGGCTGCAAATACAGATGTTTCGCGGTCGCCACCACTCAAGCCCCTCCGGAATCTGCTTTCTCAAAGCTAAGGATCACGTTCTGCGCTTGTGTTATTTTATGCACACTGCATAGCTGCTGCTCAAACTCCCCCTCTTAGGTTTCTCTCTTTACTCACCAGCCTCTCTGAACCATGATGAAGTATCTCTACCTCATATTTATTAAAAAGAAACTGGCAATTTGAACGAACATTCCCAAAAATATTTATTGAAGGCTATACAACCTTCTCTGTCAGTTGTAACGGATATTGCATTTGCACAATAATTGCTGCAAAGAAACAACTACGAAAGGACACCAATAATAAGAAGAGACTTGCTTGGGCCAAGAAACATGAGCAATGGATATTAGACCGGTGGAAATCTGTCTTTTGTGAGACACAGAGTAGATGAACGGATGATCTCCGCATGTGTATTTCCCACCGTGAAGCATGGAGGTGGTGCGATGGTGCTTTGCTGGTCACACTGTCTGTGATTTACTTAGAATTCAAGGCACACTTAACCAGCATGGCTACTACAGCATTCTGCAGCGATACGCCATCCCATCTGGTTTGGGCTTAGTGGGACTATAATTTGTTTTTCAGGACAATGACCCAACATACCTTGAGGCTGTGTAAGGGCTATTTGACTAAGAAGGAGAGTGATGGAGTGCTGCATTAGATGACCTGGCCTCCACAATCACCCGACCTTAACCCGATTGAGATGGTTTGGGATGAGTTGGACAGGTTTGGGATGAGTTGGAAAGCATTCCAGGTGAAGCTGGCTGAGAGAATGCCAAGAGTGTGCAATGCTGTCATCAAGGCAAAGGGTGGCTACTTTGAAGAATGTAAAATATAAAATAGATTGATTAGTTTAACACTTTTCTTTGGTTACTACATGATTCCATATGTTTTGCTGAGTCATGGCTGAATGACAACACGGATATTATACAGTTGGCTGGGTTTTATGTGCTTCGGAAAGAAAGAACAGGTAAATCCGGTAAGCCAAGTGGTGGTGGTGTGTGTCTGTCTGTCAATAACAACTGGTGTGTCTAATATTAAGGAAGTCTTGAGGTATTTCTTGCCTGAGGTAGGGTACCTCATAAGCTGTAGAACACACTACCTACAAAGAGTTTTCATTCATTTTTTTCAGAGATGTTTATTTACTACCACAAACCAATGCTGACACTAAGACCTCACTCATCGACCTGTATAAAGCCATAAGCAAACAAGAAAATGCTCACCCAGAAGCGGCGCTCCTAGTGGCCAGGGACTTTAATGCAGGCAAATTTGAATATGTTTTACCTCATATCTACCAGCACGTCACATGTGCAACCAGAGGGGAAAAAAACTCTAGACCACCTTTACTCCACACACAGACATTCGTACAATGCTCTCCCTCGCTCTCCATTTGGAATTACCATAATTCTATCCTTCTGATTCCTGCTTACAAGCGAAAACTAAAGTAGGAAGTAGCAGTGACTCACTCAATACGGATGTGGTCAGATGACGCGGACACTATGCTACAGGACTGTTTTGCTAGCACAGACTGGAACATGTTCCAGGATTCATCCAATGGCATTGAGGAGTATACCACGAGCAATGAAACAGGCAAAGCGTCAATACAGGATTAAGATTGAATCCTACTACACTGGCTCTGACGCTCGTCGGATATGGCAGGGCTTACAAACTATTTACGGAAACCCAGCTGCGAGCTGCCAAGGGACGCGAGCCTATCATGCTTGCTTCGAGGCAAGCAACACTGAAGCATGCTTGAGAGCATCAGCTGTTCTGGACGACTGTGTGTCTCCATAGCCGATGTGAGTAAGACTTTTAAACATTCACAAGGCCGCAGGGCCAGACGGATTACCAGGATGTGTACTCGGAGCATGCACAGATAAACTGGCAAGTGTCTTCACTGACCTTTTCAACCTCTCCCTGACCAAGTCTGTAATAACTACATGTTTCAAGCAGACAACCATAGTCCCTGTGCCCAAGAACACGAAGGTAACCTGCCTAAATTATTACCGCCACGTAGCACTCACATTGGTAGCCATAAAGTGATTTGAAAGGTTGGTTGGTCATGGCTAACAACACTATCATCCCAGAAACACTAGACCCACTCCAATTCGCATACCGCCCCAACAGGTCCACAGATGACGCAATCTCAATTGCACTCCACACTGCCCTTTCCTACATGGAGAAAAGGAACACCTATTTGAGAATGCCGTTCATTGACTAGGAAAGGCAAAGGGGGATACCTAGTCAGTTGTCCAACTGAACGTAATTCAACTGAAATGTGTCTTCCGCATTTAACCCAACCCCTCTGAATCAGAGAGGTGCGGGGGGCTGCCTTAATCGACATCCACATCTTCGGCGCCAGGGGAACAGTGGGTTAACTGGCTGCAGCTCACTGTTCAACACCATAGTTCCCACAAAGCTCATCACTAAGCTAAGGACCCTGGAACTAAACACCTCCCTCGGCAACTGGATCCTGGACTTCCTGACGGGCCACCACAAGGTGGGAAGGCTAGGCAATAACACTTCTGCCACACTAATCCTCAACATGGGGGCCCCTCAGGGGTGCGTGCTTAGTCACTTCCTGTACTCCCCGTTCACCCATGACTGTCTGTCCAAGCACGACTCCATCACCATCATTAAGTTTGCTGACGACAAGGTTTGGCACTATGTATTCAGGTAGGTAGCGATCTCTTGGCATCCGCCAAACCCAGATTCGTCCATCGGACTGCCAGATGGTGAAGCTTGATTCATCACTCCAGAGAATGCATTTCCAAAGTGTTATGAAATGTAATGTCATATAATATTTTTAATTGTATGTACCTGCCTTAATGTTGCTGGATCCCAGTAAAAGTAGCTGCTACCTTGGCAGGAGCCAATGGGGATCCTTAATAAACACCAGGAAGATTACCTGCTGCCTTGATCAATAGCTAACGGCTACATAATCATCTCCTCCACCAGACTTCTCTCTGCTAACATGGAAACTAGCTAATTGTGTTTCAGTCCAGAGCTGTTTTAACTTAACACTATTATCTATTCTAGTCCCCGAGAGGACCTTCAAGGCAGTGCAGTGTTCAATTTCTGCCGACCAAGGGGAATGAAGTGTTAATTTCTGCTTACAAGAACAAAAGCCACTGGTTCTGATCAAGTTAGAGTCGATTGTGTGTTGTCCAAAGGCGCTCCTTAAAGGAATACCAAGCCGGAGAAGGGTCATCATTCTCCATTGACCCTAATGTCTCTCTAACACACTCTAACATGTCCTGGGAGAGAAGTGTTACAGGAGACGAGCGGGAAACCTTAGATCGCTTAGACCTCCCCCCCCCCCACACACACACAGAGAGACCATATATCACTCATAACATACTACTTCATTCCCTCTCCTGTGGGACAACAGGAGTTATTTTACCCAGCATAAGCTAAACAAGACAGAAAATTCACATTACACTGCCTGAAAATTAGACGATAACCTGTTTACGTCCTGCTGTTTGGTTGTTTTTGCACATTCAGTGAACACTCTTCCTTGAGTTACAGAACAGATACCTTCCGCGTGGGTTTTCTGTATTCCCTTGGCTGCTGCATTGTTAACTGGCATATTACCTATTATTGTATTTAACACAGGCGTTGGACTACTGAAGATGCTGACGGAGCTCAATGTGACACATTAGGAAACCATCTTCTGTTATGGAGACTCTCAAGGTGGGCCCTTCACTTAAGATGGTTTCCTTTAGTGCTCTTATGGAAGATGTCTGTCAGGGCTCTGTCATGATTTTATGTGGTCCTGTAAGGCTCAGTTGCAACAAGATTATCGTGTGTTCAATTTCTGGGACCACCCATAGTTGAAATGTAGACACACATGACTGGAGGTTGCTTTGGATTAAAGCCTGCTAAATGTTATATTATGCACATGATTTGACGTCTGGCAACTTCAGGCCTCTGAATTTTTCCAATGTTAACAAAAGCGCTTTAGATGTATGCTAAATACTATTAAAATAGGTAATAGAAATGGTTAGAATGGAGTCAAGGCTTACTGGAAAATACTTCAGTTATCTTACTAACAAAAATATTTCTGCATCAACATGCCGTTCACCTGAAAATATATTTATTTAAACCTATTTTCAACATTGTGAATTCTTCTTTTTCTTTAACTGGAATTAAAAGTTGAAATCGTTCGTCTATCACTGGCTGATTCAGAATCAGAAAAAAAATACTGTCATTTAAAACTATTTATAGGATTGTGTCAGTGTTATACGAAGCGAAACATTGAAATCACACCATGATAAACAGTAGGTCAGTGAAATTGTTGAGTGAATAATGTGGATTCGGCCTACGTTAATTCCAACTGCAGTAAAGGGTTCCATGTGTAGACAATGCCCATCTGCTTATCGGTCTGAGATGCCGTCTGTGTATTCGGGGCCTGTATTTGAGTGGAGGACATTTTTGGTTTAATGCAACAGCTGCACCACCTTGTGGAAAATAAAATGGCAAACAAGAATATATATTTTTTTAAAACTGTACACCTATTATTTATTGTCTTTATAGCCATGGATATCAATCACATTTGATTTGTTTGTCTCCTTTTGTAAATACCTTTGTAATAAAGTGCAACCCGGTCCTAAACCCAACACAGAGCGAGCAGAAAGAAGCCACACCTTGCAGGAGTTTAACAACCCAAATACACACGTTGCAGCACAGATGACAGTAGAGATAGGTAGAATTCATAGAGGACTCATCTTTGTATCTGGCCATCTCCATTTTGAAGTTGTACATTTTCTTAACGATAGGCTGACAGTGCCTTGCAACAGTATTCACCCTCCTTGGCATTTTTCCTATTTTGTTGCATTACAACCTGTAATTTAAATTGATTTTTATTTGGATTTCATGTAATGGACACACACAAAATAGTCAAAATTGGTGAAGTGAAATGAAAAAAATGACTTGTTTCAAAAAAAAAAAAAAAAAAAAAAACTGAAAAGTGGTGTGTGCATATGTATTCACCCCCTTTGCTATGAAGCCCCTGAATAAGATATGGTGCAACAAATTACCTTCAGAAGTCACATAATTAGTTAAATAAAGTCTACCTGTGTGCAATCTAAGTGTCACATGATCTGTCACATGATCTCAGTATATATACACCTGTTCTGAGAGGCCCAGAGTCTGCAACACCAGAAAAAAATAAGCAAACACATTTGGTGTTCACCAAAAGGCATGTGGGAGACTCCCCAAACATATGGAAGAAGGTACTCTGGTTAAATGAGAATAAAATTAAGCTTTTTGGCCATTAAGGAAAATGCTATGTCTGGAGCAAACCCAACACCTCTCATCACTCAGAGAATATCATCCCCACAGTGAAGCATGGTGGTGGCAGCATCAGGCTGTGGTGATGTTTTTCATCAAAAGGGACTGGGAAACTGGTCAGAATTGAAGGAATGATGTATGGCGCTAAATACAGGGAAATTCTTGAGGGAAACCTGTTTCAGTCTTCAAGAGATTTGATACTGGGAGGGAGGTTCACCTTCCAGCAGGACAATGACCCTAGGCATACTGCTAAAACACTTGAGTGGTTTAAGGAGAAACATTTCAGTGTCTTGGAATGGCCTAGTTCAAGTCCAGACCTCAATCCAATTGAGAATCTGTGGTATGACTTAAAGATTGCAGTACACCAGCAGAACCCATCCAACTTGAAGGAGCTGGGGCAGTTTTGTAAGAATGGGCAAAAATCCCAGTGGCTAGATGTGCCAATCTTATAGAGACATACCCCAAGAGACTTGCAGCTGTAATTGCTGCAAAAGGTGGCTCTACAAAGTATTAACTTTGGGGGGTGAATAGTTACGCAGATTAAAGTTACGTTTTTTTGTCTTATTTCTTGTTTGTTTCACCCAAAAATATTTTGCATCTTCAAAGTGGTAGGCATTGTGTAAATCAAATGATACAACCCCCCCCCCCCCAAAATTCCAGTTTGTAAGGCAACAAAATAGGAAAAAATGCCAAGGGGGGTGAATACTTTCGCAAGCCGCTGTAACTCGATGACTCGGTTGGACATGACTCTGACAGGGTCACCATGAGGGATTAGCCAGTGAAGTTGGAAGTCCCACCCAGTTGACTGCATTAAAATGGTGGAAGCTAATACTGCCATTTGGCCACTAATGGCCTCTATCATTCTCTATGGGAGCATCTCAATTGCATACTCCTTGCACACCCTCTCCCCTCGCATTCCCCTCAAAACCCATTGGAGGAAAAGGTCAGAGGGGAGGGACCTCTGGCTTTCTCATTCAATGGGTTTTGAGAAGGAGGTGAGGGAATGCTAACATAGTCAAGGGCCGATAGATTAGGAATGGGCTAATACCATCCCAACCGATTGTCGGTCGGTCTCTAGTTGGCAGCACTTTTTACAATTTTCTTCCCACTCATCTCTAGTTGGCATGGTCAAGTTCCTTATTCTGCACAGGTGTAAAGAGAAACTATTTCCACTCCATAACAGAAGTGATACGTGGGGGGGCATGTGTACTAATGATGCAGTGAAGAAATTCTACTCAAACACAATTGGGATTTGTTTGACAAACTACATTTATTTTTTACCACTTCTGCAACTGCAATATGAAGTGTATTTTGGAAATATAAGTTATTCAACAGCAGAAATGTTACAAAAAAACAAGTGCAAATAGTAAAAGGAATGAACAGAACAGGTGAAAATATATATAGGTAGGTCAATCCTACTAGGATTCATCTTTTGCATTGTTCAACAAAGTGCCTGAAAGAAATCATGTGACGTTTGTTCACTTGAAGTGATTTACCTGAGAAAGTGGAACATGTAGACAGTTGAGTCCCAAATGGCACCCTGCTCCCTATATAATGCACTACTTTTGACCAGAGCCCCATGGGACCTGGTAAAAAGTAGTGCACTACATAGGGAATAGGCCGGGGTGCCATTTTGGATGCAATCTTGGTCGTCTAGACGACAGGCACAATTCTATATGGAAGCAGCCAGGTTATCTTCCATTGCATTCTTCTTTGGTTTCTTTCTGCCTCCTTCCTTCATATAATCTTCATCCCTCCTCTCTGTGCTTCTCCCAGTCTCTTCCTTCAGTTCGGTGCTTCTCTCTGCTTCCCTTGATTCTCCACCTCTTTGCCCCATGTCTGAATCTTTCTGTAAATTGCCTCTCTCCTCAGTCTCTCCCTTCCGTCTGTTCTTCCCTTCTCTCCTCCACCGGTGCTTCCCTCTTTTCTGTGACCCTCAGTTCTACTTCTGTCCTTTCTGCCACCATGTCTTCCATATCTGGTTCCTCATCTGAATCCTCGAGCGTAAGTTCCACCATCTCCTCCATCTTTAGGAATGTATCTTCCTCCTCCCCCTGAATGTCCTTTTCTTCCTCAGCTTCCTCCATGACTATGAGCTTTTCTGGTGTCTTCTCTTTCTCATCGCTCTCATCCTCCATCGCCAAAGTCTTCACTGCAATCCTCACCTTGTCCCCCTCATCTTCTTCTCCTTCCACCTCCATGACCCTGTCCCCCTCTCTCTCTTCCTCCCCGTCGCTCTCCCTGTGGGAGTGTTGGCTCTCCTGGCTGCTGCTCACAGCATCCTCAGGCGGAGGCTGCCAGAAGTCATACAGTTTATCCTAGAGGCAATACACACATTATAAAACATATCACATTGCTTTCAAACACATCACCACAGCTTACCCTGTAGGGAATACACATAATATTATTCTAACACTTTTACTCTGCAATAATAAACACAGCATTAAACCAAACACAGCTGTGCGATACTATAGTTACCCTGGGAATACTTCCTGAACTAACTAACTAACTAACTAACTAAACACACACACATACATACAGTACCAGTCATAAGTTTGGACACCTACTCATTCAAGGGTTTCTCTTTATTTTACAATTTTCTACATTGTAGAATAATAGTGAAGACATCAAAACTATGAAATAACACATATGGAATCATGTAGTAACCAAAAAAAGTGTTAAACAAATCAAAATATATTTTAGATTCTTCAAAGTAGCGACCCTTTGCCGTGATGACAGCTTTGCACACTCTTGGCAATTTCTTTACTCTGTGGTCCAACTCATCCCAAACCATCTCAATTTGGTTGAGGTTGGGTGATTGTGGAGGCCAGGTCATATCTGATGCAGCACTCCATCACTCTCCTTCTTGGTCAAATAGCCCTTACACAGCCTGGAGGTGTTTGGGGTCATTATCCTATTGAAAAACAAATGATAGTCCCACTAAGCCCAAACCAGATGGGATGGCATATCGCTGCAGAATGCTGTGGTAGCCATGCTGGTTAAGTGTGCCTTGGATTCTAAATAAATCACTGACAGTGTCACCAGCAAAGCATCCCCACACCTCCTTCTCCATGCTTCAATGTGGGAACCACACATGCAGAGATAATCCGTTCATCTACTCGGTTAGAACCAAAAATCTCAAATTTGGACTCAAAGGACAGATTTCCACCAGTCTAATGTCTAGTGCTCGTGTTTCTTGGCCCAAGCAAGTATGTTCTTCTTATTGGTGTCCTTTAGTAGTGTTTCCTTTGCAGAAATTTGACCATGAAGGCCTGATTCACACAGTCTCCTTTGAACAGTTGATGTTGAGATGTGTCTGTTACTTGAACTCTGTGAAGCATTTATTTGGGCTGCAATTTCTGAGGCTGGTTACTCTAATGAACTTATCCTCTGCAGCAGAGGTAACTCTGGGTCTTCCATTCCTGTGGCGGTCCTCGTGAGGTCAAGTTTCATCATAGCGCTTGATGGTTTTTGTGATTGCACTTGAAGAAACTTTAAATTCTTGAAATGTTCTGGTTTGACTGACCATGTCTTAAAGTAACGATGGACTGTCATTTCTCTTTGCTTCTTTGAGCGGTTCTTGGACTTGGTCTTTTACCAAATAGGGCTCTCTTCTGTATATCCCCCTACCTTGTCACAACACAACTGATTGGCTAAACCACATTAAGGAAAGATATTCCACAAATTAACAAGGCACACCTGTTAATTGAAATGTATTCCAGGTGACTACCTCATGAAGCTGGTTGAGAGAATGCCAAGAGTGTGCAAAACTGTCAAGGCAAAAGGTTGCTATTTTGAAGAATCTAAAATGTTAAATATGTTTTGATTTGTTTAACACTGTTGGTTACTACATGATTCCATGTGTTATTTCATAGTTGTGATGTCTTCACTATTATTCTACAATGTAGAAAATAGTCAAAATAAAGAAAGATTGATTCCAGGGTTTATCTATACACACACATCTAGCTATGGCTTTATGTACTATAGCTGTACTGTATCTCTCTATGCATGTCTACCTGGAGAGGCCTGGTTCTCTGGACCAGCGCGTGCCACTTGGTGTAGATCCTGGCAACAAGGTCCTTCACCTGGAGGGAGAAAGAGTGAGCGATGAGGAAGAGAGAGCGAGAGGTGGGGTGGATAAGGAAGAGTGCGGAGAGAGAGGAAGAAGAGAAGAAAGAGGGAGAGAACGAGGGGGGTTAAGAGCTGTTTAACTAGAGAGAACATATCATCATTAATGCATTAATGTGGGTTACAGTTCCCATAGAAATGTTGTCTATATGGAAGAAGTAACTACATACCCTGCTCCTGTAAAGCATCTTCTCACTCTCCCTGATGTCACTTTTGATGTGTTTCTCCAGCTCAGCACTTAGCAACAACAACTGGTTCTTTTGCTCTGAAGGGAAGAACTCAAAGTTGGTGGCTTCGTTGGCCAAGGCCAGGAGGCTGTAGCATAGGTAGTAGGCCTGAAAACAACAATGTGTTCATTAGACACCAACCGGAAGAAAACAGGGATGACTTTGACAATTGGTCATATATATATATATATACACACACACACACATTTACATATATATACACACAGTTGAAGTCAGAAGTTCACATACACCTTAGCCAAATGCATTTAAACTCAGTATTTCACAATTTCTGACATTTAATCCTAGTAAAAATTACTTGTCTTAGGTTAGTAAAGATCACTTTATTTTTAAGAAAGTGAAATGTCAGAATAATAGTAGAGAGAATGACTTATTTCAGCTTATATTTCTTTCATCACATTCCCAGTGGGTCAGAAGTTTACATACACTCAATTAGTATTTGGTAGCATTGCCTTTAAATTGTTGAACTTGGGTCAAACGTTTTGGTAGCCTGAATTTGGCCCATTCCTCCTGACAGAGCTGGTGTAACTGAGTCAGGTTTGTAGGCCTCCTTGCTCGCACACGCTTTTTCAGTTCTTCGCACACGCTTCATTCATCAAATGATGTCAATTAGCCTATCAGAAGCTTCTGAAGCCATTACATAATTTTCTGGAATCTTTCATGCTGTTTAAAGGCACAGTCAACTTAGTGTATGTAAACTTCTGACCCACTGGAATTATAAGTGAAATAATCTGTCTGTAAACAATTGTTGGAAAAGTTACTTGTGTCATGCACAAAGTAGATGTCCTAACCGACTTGCCAAAACTATAGTTTGCTAACAAGACTTTTGTGGAGGGGTTGAAAAACTAGTTATAATGACTCAGGTCTAAGTGTATGTAAACTTCCGACTTCAACTGTATATACACTTCCCTTGCAAACCACTGTCGGTTGTGTGACCTAATGAACACAACCCCAGTTCTCCTGATTTAACCTGACAACAAGTGTAGTCACTTTGAACCAGACGCAAACAAACCTGGGAGGGACTAGCTGCTGCTCTTGTCCAATAAGAAACTCATATTTTGTTGCAAAACAAATTCTGTTGCAAAAATACCCTTATATACACCCTGGTAAATAACCCTTTGTTGACCTGCTGGTCCAGGGAGGCACAGTCCTCCTCTTCCTCCCGCTCTCTGTGTGGGTGGTGACTCCTCCTGTAGCAGGAGGTGGCCAGCCCCCGGAGGAGTGAGGAGGGCCGCATTTGGGAGAGGTAGGGACGCAGGTCTGACAGCTGGAACTCTGTGTTGGAGGGAATGTAAGTGCATCTGTTGTTTAGCAGCTTGGAGATGGCTGACACACTGAGGTGTCTCCTGAGTTGCTTGCCGCGCATGCTGTCTGGCAGGAGCTCAACCAGCCAGCGCAAGTTGTGGTGGTCCTCAGTCAGGGCAATCAGCGACATGCAGATCCTGGGTAGCTACAGGACAGGAGATCGATCAACATCAACAATCAGACAGGAGAAACAGACACACAACACAGTGAGATGAGTTTACCTAGGAAAAGGAAAGAAATAAAGTTCAAACTAGCAAAATAGAAATGGTGACAAGCATTCATTCATCTCCAGCACTATACCAGTGTCTACATACAGTGAGCTCCAAAAGTATTGGGACAGTAGCTAGGTTTCCATCCAATTTGTGACAGATTTTCATATTTTTAAAAATCTGCATTTTCCACCAGACATGTGTTTCCATCAAACTAACCTTTTGCGGATAAAAGGCTGTGTGCGATGATGTAGTGCACATAAAAATAACTTTTGCAGTTAAATTACAAGTTAAATGGGTTTCCATGGGGCCTCCCGAGTGTCGCAGCGGTCTAAGGCACTGCATCGCAGTATTTCCTCTGACACATTGGTGCAGCTGGTTTCCGGGTTAAGCGAGCAGTGTGTCCAGAAGCAGTGCGGCTTAGCAGGGTCGTGTTTCGGAGGACACATGGCTCTCGAGCTTCGCCTCTCCCGAGTCCGTATGGGAGTTGCAGCAATGAGACTGTAAATACCAATTTGATCCCACAAATTTGAGAAAAAAAAGGGGTAAAAAGTAACATTTTATTTGTATATAAAATAAACAAATGAGTTTCCATCGCATTTTCAACTTTACTGATGGTTTTGTAACAAAAATTGTTGCATTATGTTGCAAATGTGCCCAATCTAGTCTTGGCACATGCACATTAACCAACATCTCGCAGATACAGTGCTGGTAGGCTACCTACATTATGAGATTATTATGGAGAAGAGTGATATTTTTTGTATTTGTCAAACGGCAGCCAAGCATTGATGATCATGTCACCAAAATAAGACCCTCGATATTCATTGGAAAAGAGCATCAAGCTCATCACCTTGCACTTTCACCTCCCAACTAAGTTCATCTGTAGCCTAATAAACAGCATAGTTTACAGATTGGTAGTGGGAGGACCACACAACATCGCGTGACTCCAAGTTTACTTAAAAATGATGGTTATATTAATATTTGCTAATAAAGGCATTTCCACTGCCATTTCTCACATCATTTATTTTAGACTTAAAAAGATCCCACCATGTCGAACAAACAAATTGTCTGTTGGCATTTATAAAATTGTACCGGCATTTCATGTTTCCATCAGCCCAGTCGTGATGGACTTTTTTCACGCGTCAGGTAATTCAGCTGCATGAAATGGTTGGCTGGAAGCCTGGTTGGTGACATATTTTGGGGGTTTTGGTCTACAGCACTTTGGATTTGAAATGATACAAAGTTACAGAGGCACAAACATCATACCCCCTAAGAAATGCTAACCTCTCCTGTTCTTGTAATGGTGAGAGGTTAGCATGTCTTGGAGGTATGATATAAAATGCTAACCTCTCCTGTTATTGTAATGGAGAGAGGTTAGCATGTCTTGGAGGTATGATATAAAATGCTAACCTCTCCTGTTATTGTAATGGAGAGAGGTTCGCATGTCTTGGAGGTATGATATAAAATGCTAATCTCTCCTGTTATTGTAATGGAGAGAGGTTAGCATGTCTTGGAGGTATGATATAAAATGCTAATCTCTCCTGTTCTTGTAATGGTGAGAGGTTAGCATGTCTTGGAGGTATGATATAAAATGCTAACCTCTCCTGTTATTGTAATGGAGAGAGGTTAGCATGTCTTGGAGGTATGATATAAAATGCTAATCTCTCCTGTTCTTGTAATGGTGAGAGGTTAGCATGTCTTGGAGGTATGATATAAAATGCTAACCTCTCCTGTTATTGTAATGGAGAGAGGTTAGCATGTCTTGGAGGTATGATATAAAATGCTAACCTCTCCTGTTCTTGTAATGGAGAGAGGTTAGCATGTCTTGGAGGTATGATATAAAATGCTAATCTTTCCTGTTCTTGTAATGGAGAGAGGTTAGCATGTCTTGGAGGTATGATATAAAATGCTAACCTCTCCTGTTCTTGTAATGGAGAGAGGTTAGCATGTCTTGGAGGTATGATATAAAATGCTAATCTTTCCTGTTCTTGTAATGGAGAGAGATTAGCATGTCTTGGGGGGATGATTTTTGTGCATCTGTAATTTTCTCACTCATCATTATTCATCATTATTCATCATTGGGGCGGCAGGGTAGCCTAGTGGTTAGAGCGTTGGACTAGTAACCGAAAGGTTGCAAGTTCAAATCCCCGAGCTGTTCCTAGGCCGTCATTGAAAATAAGAATTTGTTCTTAACTGACTTGCCTAGAAAAAGAAATAAATGCAGTGCCTGTTAATTTATCATCGAATCACAGCCTACTTCGTCAAACGGGTGATGATTTAACAAGCGCATTCGTGAAAAAACACTGTCGTGGCACCAATGTGTACCTAAACATAAAAACAACACACAAGTATATATATTTTTAAACCTGCATATTTAGTTAAAAGAAATTCATGTTAGCAGGCAATATTAACGAGGGAAATTGTGTCACTTCTCTTGCGTTCAGTACAAGCAGAGTCAGGGTATATGCAACAGTTTGGGCTGCCTGGCTCAAACTGTGAAGACCATTTCTTCCAAAAAAGACTAATTCATTTGCCAGAATTTTACTTAATTATGACATAACGTTGAAGGTTGCGCAATGTAACAGCAATATTTAGACTTATGGATGTGGTTCCGTATTTCACTGAAAGAATAAACGTTTTGTTTTCTAAATGACAGTTTCCAGATTTGACCATATTAATGACCAAAGGCTCGTATTTCTGTGTGTTATTATATTATAATTAAGTCTATGATTTGATAGAGCAGTCTGACTGAGCGGTGGTAGGCAGCAGCAGTAAGCATTCATTCAAACAGCACTTTCCTGCTTTGCCAGCAGCTCTTCGCAATGCTTGAAGCACAGCTCTGTTTATGACTTCCAGCCTATCAACTCCCGAGATTAGCCTGGCAATACTATAGTGCCTATAAGATCCTCCAATAGTCAAAGGTATCTGAAATACAAATGGTAGAGAGAAATAGTCCTATAATTACTATATTAACTACAACCTAAAATGTATTAACTGGGAATATTGAAGACTCATGTTAAAAGGAACCATCAGCTTTCATATGTTCTCATGTTCTGAGCAAGGAACTGAAACGTTAGCTTTCTTACATAGCACATATTGCACTTTTACTTTCTTCTCCAACACTTTGTTTTAGCATTATTTAAACTAAATTGTTTTTATTTATGTATTATATTAAGTTAAAATAAAAGTGTTCATTCAGTATTGTTGTAATTGTCATTATTACAAATATATATATAAAAATCGTCCGATTAATCGGTATCGGGGTTGAAAAATCCTAATCGGTCGACCTCTAGCCAACACACCGTAATGGTGTTGTCCACCACCCTTCTTCCATCGTCATATTTGACAGGGAAGCCAAAATGCTCCCATCCATGAGACTTAAATGAAGCAGGAGGCATTTCCTGTTCTTCAGCTCCTCCCCCAGCCATGGCTGTCACTGCTCTTCTTTTCGTAGCTTTCTGCAACGCGAGCATCCAGGATTGATACGTTGGGATTCAACATGCCCCGTTCACGTGAACAGTAAGCACAACTGCTTAAAAAATTATTCAATCAGGCTTCAGAGCAAAACACAGCACTGTCTTTATCTTTCACTGCAAATTTGCATCAAGATTTAGGGAATTACTTTAAAAAGTAACAGCAGCAGTAAAATCACACTATGATGGTTAAACTCTGCAATTGATCTGCGGTTCACATGCGTGCTGAGCCGTGGGGGGTGATCTGTACGGATCACGGATCAACTACGGTCCGTTACATCATTAGTCATGAGCATATGTAGATTAAGTGAAAGTGCAGCTTTTGTGATTGGACCTAGAAAATTCTTGACCCTGTTTCAAACGGGCTATTTTGGGACCGTGTTTAAAACAAGTCAGTGCTAACTCTGCTCCGGAGCAGAGCCAGCTAGCCCTGGGCTAAGGATGGTGCTAGTCCACTTTACAATGTGCAAGCGTGAACACTCCCTTAGCCCTGGGCTTATTTAGACAGCAAATAACTGGATGGGAGAGACAAGCAAGTAGGAAAATAAGTTAAAAACGCTGAGGCGGGGATTGAACCCACAACCATTGGGGTTGCACATGTACACGTGTTTCTACGGCACCACGCAGAAGCCACAGAAGAAGAAATAAATAAAACAGTTGACTGACCATGATGTCCAAGTCCCTTATGCTGTTGACCAGGTTGTGCAGTAGGGAGCGGAGGTGCTCAGTGGGCTGGAGGGCGAGCTGCGTGTCCAGGCCCACTCTGCTCACCACCGTCAGGAGTAACAACAGTTCTCCGTCACTGTAGACCCGCGGGCACAACGACGTGCAATGACACATGTACTTGATGACATTGTCAAAGTTGTGTCCAGGGAAAGTGCTGATCTCCTTCTTGCTGGACAGGCTCTCTGTGCTGATCTGGAGGCCCTCTCTACATACACACAGGTAGTTATTATCTGTCTATCAGAAAAATTGTATGAACAAGGTAGTTACTGACGCACACACAGACTTACATCAGGTCTCCCTCAGTGAAGGGGGGTTGTAGGTTCTCCAGGGGGAAAAGGGCGACAAAGGGAACCCCCATGTTCATGAAGACCAGGGTCATGTCTCCAATACTGGGCACCCACACCTCAAACCTCTCACTCTTATTCAGCACCATGTGTTCAGCAGCGGAGCAGGCAATATCTCCAAGGGCCTTTAGTACCTGATGACATGTCAGCCTGTCTGAGTGGACTGACATCATCTACAGGAGGGAGGGAGAAAGAGAAAGAGAGAGAGAGGCTGACGTTTTCTCTGTCTTTAATGAGCCATCCTCATTTGATTAAAAACAATTTAGTACCCCCTCGTTAGTCCTCCCCCTATGTTAGTCCCCCCCCTCGTTAGTCCTCCCCCGGGGCAGCAGGGTAGCCTAGTGGTTAGAGCGTTGGACTAGTAACTGGAAGGTTGCAAGTTCAAACCCCCGAGCTGACAAGGTCGTTCTGCCCCTGAACAAGGCAGTTCACCCACCGTCATTGAAAATAATAATTTGTTCTTAACTGACTTGCCTAGTTAAATAAAGATAAAATGTTAGTCCTCCCCACAAAAAAAGAGTCGCAAACCACCAAAGAGAGAGACATAATACATTGATCAATTAAAATTAAGCAATTATACAAACAAATCAATCAATCTGATTAGTCTAGCACAGGTAAAAGGGGGTGTAGTACCTGGAAGAGCCAGCGGGTCACCTGGGGAGGACAGGGGGAGGAGCAGTAGGCTCTCTGGAACAGCTGGGAACTGACCTGGGTCCTGAACTGGTCTGGAGAGGAGCTGAGAGACACAGAGACACAGAGGGAATGAGAGAGGGGAAAAACACATACCAGAGAGATGAGAGAGAGGAAGGAAAAACACCTGAGAGATGAGAAGGGGAAAACACATACCAGAGAGATGGGAGAGAGAGAGAGGAAAAACACCTGAGAGATGGGAGAGAGAGGGAGGAAAAACACCTGAGAGATGAGATGAGGGGAAAAACACCTGAGAGATGAGATGAGAGGGGAAAAACACCTGAGAGATGAGAGAGAGAGAGGGGAAAACACACACCAGAGAGATGAGAGAGAGAGAGAGGGGAAAACACACCAGAGAGATGAGAGAGAGAGAGGGGGGAAACACACACCAGAGAGATGAGAGAGAGAGAGAGAGGGGGGAAACACACACCAGAGAGATGAGAGAGAGAGAGGGGAAAACACACACCAGAGAGAGGGGGAAAACACACCTGAGAGAGAGAGAGGGGAAAAACACCAGAGAGATGAGAAAAACCAGAGATGAGAGAGAGAGAGAGGGGGAAAAACACCAGAGATGAGAGAGAGAGAGAGAGAGAGGGGGAAAACACACACCAGAGAGATGAGAGGGGGAAAACACCAGAGATGAGAGAGAGAGAGAGAGGGGGAAAACACCAGAGATGAGAGAGAGAGAGAGATGGGGAAAAACACCAGATATGAGAGAGAGAGAGGGGGAAAAACACCAGAGATGAGAGAGAGGGGGGGGGGGAAACACCAGAGATGAGAGAGAGAGGGGGGGGAAAACACCAGAGATGAGAGAGATGAGGAAAACACCAGAGATGAGAGAGATGAGAGAGGGGGGAAACGCCAGAGATGAGAGAGAGAGAGGGGAAAAACACCAGCGATGAGAGAGAGAGGGGAAAAACACCAGAGATGAGAGAAAGGGGGGGAAAAACACCAGAGATGAAAGAGAGAGGGGAAAAACACCATAGATGAAAGAGAGTGGGGGGGAAAACACCAGAGATGAAAGAGAGAGAGAGAGAGAGGGGGGAAAAACACCAGAGATGAGAGCGAGAGAGAGGGGGAAAACACCAGAGATGAGAGAGAGAGAGATGAAAGAGAGAGATGAGAGAGGGGAAAAACACACCAGAGAGATGGGAGAGAGAGGGGGAAAAACACCAGAGAGATGAGAGAGAGGGGGGAAAAACACCAGAGATGGGGTATTGGGGCAAGAGATGAGAGGACTGAACATTTCCTCTCAGTCACACACACACACCTCACCATAGGATTGTTTTCTGTGTGGTGTCACACGGGGTGACGTTACAGCGTCTCAGCTGCAGTGTGTGTTGGCTGAAGAGACGCCCAAAGTTGTCCAGGTTGAACACCGCTTCCCCGGGGTGCAGGTCCTGGATGGCACTAGACAACACCGAGAAACGCTGCAGGAAATCCCTGGGGTTGACAAGAGATACACACATGGAAGTGTGGGATTGTGGTTATTAGTCCTCCTGCTGTGTGTGTAGTTACCTCTGCTCCTAGGATTAACTGGAAATGGGGTACCTAGACAGTTCAACAGAAGATGTCCGCTGCATGCATCTGCCTTAAATCGACGTCATCGGCGCCCGTAGAGCGGTTGTTGTTAAGTGCCTTGCTCACGGACAGAACAGCAGATTTTCCCACATTGCCCGGCTCAGGGATTCAAACCAGCGACCTCTGTTAACCTCTAGGCTACCTGCACTCTGTATGCTCCTCTTTTGTGTTTATATGGATGTACAGTACCAGTCAAAAGTACTAGGTTGACTTTATTTGTACTATTTTCTACATTGTGGAATAATGGTGAAGACATCAAAACTATGAAATAGCACATGGAATCATGTAGTAACCAAGTGTTAAACAAATCAAAATATATTTTATATTTGAGATTCTTTAAAGTAGTAGGAAAGGAAGACCCCGAGTTACCTCTGCTGCAGAGGATAAGTTCATTAGAGTTACCTCTGCTGCAGAGGATAAGTTCATTAGAGTTACCTCTGCTGCAGAGGATAAGTTCATTAGAGTTACCTTTGCTGCAGAGGATAAGTTCATTAGAGTTACCTCTGCTGCAGAGGATAAGTTCATTAGAGTTAACAGCCTCAGATTGCGGCCCAAATAAATGCCTCACAGAGTTCAAGTAACAGACACATCTCAACATCAACTGTTCAGAGGAGACTGTGTGAATCAGGCCTTCATGGTCGAATTTCTGCAAAGGAAACACTACTAAAGGACACCAATAAGAATAACATATGTGCTTGGGCCAAGAAACACGAGCAATGGGCATTAGACTGGTGGAAATATGTCCTGTGGTCTGATGAGTCCAAATTTGAGATTTTTGGTTCCAACCGCCATGTCTTTGTGAGACGCAGAGTAGGTGAACGGATGATCTGCACATGTGTGGTTACGACTGTGAAGCATGGAGGAGGAGGTGGGATGGGGCTTTGCTGGTGACACTGTATTTAGAATCCAAGGCTCACTTAACCAGCATGGCTACCACAGCACTCTGCAGCGATATGCCATCCCATCTGGTTTGTGCTTAGTGGGACCAGCATTTGTTTTTCAACAGGACAATGACCCAAAACACACCTCCAGGCTGTGCACGGGATATTTGACCAAGAAGGAGAGTGATGGAGTGCTGCATCAGATGACCTGGGCTCCACAATCACCCAACCTCAACCCAATTGAGGTGGTTTGGGATGAGTTGGACTGCAGAGTGAAGAAAAAGCAGCTAACAAGTGCTCATCATATGTGGAAACTCATTCAAAACTGTTGGAAAAGCATTCCACGTGAAGCTGGTTGAGAGAATGCCAAGAGTGTGCAAAGCTGTCATCAATGCAAATGGTGGCTACTTTGAAGAATTTCAAATATATTTAGATTTTTTTTAAACACTTTTTGGTTACTACATGTGTGTTATATCATAGTATTGATGTCTTCACTATTATTTTACAATGTAGAAAATAGTAAAAATAAAGAAAAACCCCAAACTTTTGACTGGTACTGTATGTTTTAAGTGTATGTGTGTGCGTGCAGTTACTTTTGCTGCTGCGAGATAGCCTCCTCAATGTTCTCCTCCTCCTCTTCCTCAGCCAATCTCAGCAGTTTCTCCTTACAGGAGAGATGCAGCTTGGCTTCCATCTCCTTAGACCTGGGGAGAATAACCACGACATAGCACACATTGTTATGACATAGAACTCGTTTAATTCTTAAAGTCTAAGCCGTTGGGGGGGTTCTCAGCTGACATATGGAATTGTTTTAAGGTGGTCATACTATGGATCATTAATCTATTTGATTTAGAATTTTTAGGTAACTAACAAAGTGAAGTGTTTGCTCTATATCTAGAGACATAAGAAAGCTCAGGAAATATACAGTGGGGAGAACAAGTATTTGATACACTGCCGATTTTGCAGGTTTTCCTACTTACAAAGCATGTAGAGGTCTGTAATTTTTATCATAAGTACACTTCAACGGTGAGAGACGAAATCTAAAACAAAAATCCAGAAAATCACATTGTATGATTTTTAAGTAATTCATTTGCATTTTATTGCATGATATAAGTATTTGATCACCTACCAACCAGTAAGAATTCTGTCTCTCACAGACCTGTTAGTTTTTCTTTAAGAAGCCCTCCTGTTCTCCACTTGTTACCTGTATTAACTGCACCTGTTTGAACTCGTTACCTGTATAAAAGACACCTGTCCACACACTCAATCAAACAGACTCCCAACCTCTCCACAATGGCCAAGACCAGAGAGCTGTGTAAGGACATCAGGGATAAAATTGTACACCTGCACAAGGCTGGGATGGGCTACAGGACAATAGGCAAGCAGCTTGGTGAGAAGGCAACAACTGTTGGCGCAATTATTAGAAAATGGAAGAAGTTCAAGATGACGGTCAATCACCATCGGTCTGGGGCTCCATGCAAGATCTCACCTCGTGGGGCATCAATGATCATGAGGAAGGTGAGAGATCAGCCCAGAACTACACGGCATGACCTGGTCAATGACCTGAAGAGAGCTGGGACCACAGTCTCAAAAAAAAACATTAGTAACACACTACGCCGTCATGGATTAAAATCCTGCAGTGCACGCAAGGTCCCCCTGCTCAAGCCAGCGCATGTCCAGGCCCTTCTGAAGTTTGCCAATGACCATCTGGATGATCCAGAGGAGGAATGGGAGAAGGTCTGTGGTCTGATGAGACAAAAATAGAGCTTTTTGGTCTAAACTCCACTCGCCGTGTTTGGAGGAAGAAGAAGGATGAGTACAACCCCAAGAACACCATCCCAACCGTGAAGCATGGAGGTGGAAACATCATTCTTTGGGGATGCTTTTCTGTAAAGGGGACAGGACGACTGCACCGTATTGAGGGGAGGATGGATGGGGCCATGTATCGCGAGATCTTGGCCAACAACCTCCTTCCCTCAGTAAGAGCATTGAAGATGGGTCGTGGCTGGGTCTTCCAGCATGACAACGACCCGAAACACACAGCCAGGGCAACGAAGGAGTGGCTCCGTAAGAAGCATCTCAAGGTCCTGGAGTGGCCTAGCCAGTCTCCAGACCTGAACCCAATAGAACATCTTTGGAGGGAGCTGAAAGTCCGCATTGCCCAGCGACAGCCCCGAAACCTGAAGGATCTGGAGAAGGTCTGTATGCAGGAGTGGGCCAAAATCCCTGCTGCAGTGTGTGCAAACCTGGTCAAGAACTACAGGAAACGTATGATCTCTGTAATTGCAAACAAAGGTTTCTGTACCAAATATTAAGTTCTGCTTTTCTGATGTATCAAATACTTATGTCATGCAATAAAATGCTAATTAATTACTTAAAAATCATACAATGTGATTTTCTGGATTTTTGTTTGAGATTCCGTCTCTCACAGTTGAAGTGTACCTATGATAAAAATTACAGAACTTACATGCTTTGTAAGTAGGAAAACCTGCAAAATCGGCAGTGTTTCAAATACTTGTTCTCCCCACTGTATATATTCTTTACACATATTTAACCCCTTTTGGGGTAGGCACAAATCTACCGTCATCCTTCCATTCCTTTTTTAAAATGGTACAGGTTACCTTCAGACGACACTTGTAGAGCAAAACGGCAAACACCATCGTGTGTGTTTTGAAGCAAGAAATAGATCTCTGAACATTTCACCTATTACTACCTGTCAGGGCAATGAGATGGAGACTGTAACCTCATAAATATCTTGGAATTTTAATTGATGATAGCCTCTCTTTTAAATTGCATATTCAACAACTTACAAAATAATTTAAGCTGAAGTTGGGATTTTATTTTAGGAATAAGGCCTGTTTTTCTTTTGAAGCCAGAAGGAGGCTAGTATCAGCTACATCTATGCCTTTACTAGACTATGGGGATATTTTATATATGAATGCTTCCACTCAGTGATTGAGATCAATTGACACCCTTTGCCATGGAGCATTGAGATTTATTTTAAACTGCAAAACTATTACGCACCACTGCACTTTGTATACCAGGGACGTCTGGCCTTCTCTAGTCACTTGTAGGCTCAGTCACTGGTATACTTTTATTTACAAAGCCATTTTGGGTTTACTACCATTTTATTTGGGCATTTTTATTGTTCAGAAATGTGGTGGGTACTCTCCTCGTTCGCTGGACTTTTTCCTGCTAACTGTTCCAAATGTCCGAACTGAATTTGGTAAAAGGGCTTTTATGTACTCTGCGCCATCGTCTTGGAACACCTTACAAAATACTTTTAAACTGGAAGAACTTGTCCTGATTGGTGTTTTTAAATCACTGATGAAGGACTTTGAGACTGATTCCCTGACCTGTCAATGTTTTTTTGAATTTGCTGTTTTATGATTTTGTTATATACTTGTGAATTCTATGGTTTGTACTAGATTACTTGTAGTTTTTCATGATGTCTGTCTGAGCCCTTCCTGGTTAAAAACATTTTTAATAAAAAAAATAAAAAATGGTACGTTATCATTTTAAAGCAATGCAGGGATTTCTCTATCTCCAAGACCCACATAGAGAAAATAGCACTATAATGTCACTTATGATAAAGCAATACCTTTGAATGCCCTCCTTTTCCTTCAGCATCTCATCCAGGTTGTTCCTGTAACTGGTGGCTTTAGATGAAGATGGCTGCCAGAGAAAACATCACATCAACGTTATCAACCCTTTTAGACTGAGGTAAAACACTGTAGCATCGTTAGAGACGACTTGTACACTGTTTTACGGCATTTCAAATTAGTCCTTTGAACCTTTCTAACCTTCTACAATAAGTTACAACTAAACCATATAAATGCCATTATAGAAAGTAGCTCCTTACAGACTGGTTATAGTGGCTATACTGGAACCCATTTAGGCCTACATCAAAACTGGAAAATTACAATAAGTGAATAAAACATTGTTGACCACGACCCATAGGGACACAGCCCTAAGAAAGTTGCATCTTACTGGTTGGCTGTGGTGTGGGAGCCCAACGGGGATGCTGGGTGCAGGGATGGTTCCTTTTTCTGGGGTGTCTGGGGGCCAGGCGGTACGGTACAGGATCTGCTGCAGGGACGGCAGCTGGTCCTCGTCACTGCTGCTGCTGGTCTGGGATAGCGCCAACTCTAGCCCCAGGCTCAGGTCGAGGCCTAGGCTCAACTCCACATCCACAGGGTCCCCCTCCAGACTCTTACGGGAATTGTTCTTGTTGCTTCTTTGTTCTCCTTCCTTAAGGAACGATAAACTCTTATGGACCTTCTGGTCTCCTCCCTTCCTCTCTTCACCCTTCTTTCCTTGTCCATGTTGGTCCAGGGTTGAGAAGGGACTGGTTTTGAGGTCTGCCGTCTCCATGCTAAATGACTTGTCCTTCCATGAGGATGAGGACTTTGCAGAGACTGAGAGGGGGATAGTTTTCAGAACGGAGGACTCAGTCTTGAGGTAGGCATTCTCATCCTCATTCATAGTTGACACCAACTCTGCTGAAGCAATACCAGAAGATCTTGTTTTCGGTCCTGAGGTGACATCCTTAGGGGACGAGGGCTTTCCTGAGGAAGATACAGTGCTGGTGATGGCTCTGTACAAGCCGGTCTCTAGTTTAGTCAAGTCATTCCTGCTCAACTCCAGCCTTACAAAGGAGGAGTAGATTTTGGGGTCCAGGAGTAGCTTACAGGGGTCCGTTGCAGTGTCCGTACAGGAAGAGATCTTGGGACATGGGATTCGCTGTGAGCGGGATTTTGGGGGGATTTCTCTAGGGCTTGTTACATAGGGGGACCCCGGTCCCATACTAGCATCACTGACAGTAGCCAACACAACAGACAGAGGAACCTTGTTGTGTACAGAGGGCGACCTGTCTCCTCTCTGGGGACTGGGAGAAAAGGTCATCACTGCTCTAGACAGGCTAGAGGTTATGGGGTCAGGGGTGAAAAGGTCATTCAGGTCATCCGGCAAGGCAGACGTTCTCCGTGGGCGAGAGACGTGTCGCTTCTTTTCCAATGCTTGATGGCACCGAGAACTAGGGCAGTTCGACTCCGAGCTCTGAGATTTTGAGTCGGGTTTGGGGGTTCTCCCGTCGGGGCGAACTGTCGGTTCTCTTCCTCCACTCTCTCGCTCTCTGGTCTCTTTAGCTCTACTACATTCTCCTCTACTAAGGATTGTGACTGGCAGGTTGGCTGGGTTGCCAGATTGGTGATTCATTCCCCTGTATCCGGCCTGAGGGTTGCCGTTCTCCCTCACATTATTGCAGCATGGCGTCTTTCCATGGCCGGTGCAGCGCTTCCTCGCAGGTTTGGGTGTGGAGAGTGGATAGGTCGGGAAATTACTCATGTCTCTCTCCATCCCTTCCTCTGTCTTCTTAGGGGTGAAACTCTCCTTCAACCTTAGAGAAGGACTTGAGCTCAGATTGTTCTTCATGAAGACTTTCTTCAGGTAGGATGGGTTGGGGCTGGTGGACATTTTAGAACTAGGAGTAAAGGATCAAATGAAATCAAATGTTTCATAACAGAGCACTTAGCCATCACAAACCAGGCTTTACAGAGATCACAATCAGTAACATTTCTGGCTTTTCAATTGATGATATTATATTCATAGATCCTTGTAGGCCTTATGAGCTTAGTTAGCACAATTATCTAAATGATCATAAGCCAAAATATACGGTTCACTCCATCGTCCATCTTTCTGTAGTCATTTCCAGCTACTACACGGCATACAAAGTTAGCCCTAATAGTAATTGCTGAAGGGGACAAATAAAGTTGCATTGAATTAAATGTTTACCCCCTCACCTGGCTGTTCCATCGGGTGGGTAACAGGTACTGATAGGGTCTGGGATATAGTCCTCTGGATGAAGTCTCTTATTAGCCATGTCCTCTCCTCTTCCTCTGTTTCTCTCCTCCAAGTCTGGGTGTCTGAGTCTCTTCAGAGACATGGATCTGGTGCCTCCTGGTGGGAAACATCATAATCAACATTCACAGTAAATACAATATTTCATATAAAGTTCAACAAATAAAATACTAGAGAACGAGTATATGGGTTTTTACAAGGCCCCTCAACAAATGACAAAATATTACATGAATTGTGAAGTCAATTTTTCAAGCGCTTTAGCACACATAACAGAGAGGCCCACTAGATAACTAGATAAAAGTGCACTTCATGCAAAATTAGCCTGAATTTGCATAGTATACTACTCTCAACAAATCATTAGTCAAATGGCAGAAGGTGCATCAGAGACTACTATACACGTCTGCATCAGCATTGTTACTGTACAAAAAGAACATTGAAACGTATCATTTGGAGATGGGTAACCTATTGATGTGTTTATAGACTCATTTTACAAGGGTTCAGTATTATAAAATAGGTCTATGATGGGCTTGTTATTTACATACAAGTTAGTAGGTCTAATTTGTACCTTTAGTGAACTGCTTGTTAGAGGGAGTGGCTCCTCTGTGGTCCAGGGAACCACGACTCTGTGGAAAGACCGAAAACAGAAGAGAACCAAATATCAACATCATTGAATTGTCATTATTGACGTGCCTGTGTGAGGTGAGAGTGAGACAGTTTAGATTATTTTCTATTTGTTCGTATCTGTTTAGGCCACAGACTTTCGGGATCAATGAAGTACAATACATGGTCAAAGGTATGTAGAGACCTGCTCGGCGAACATCTCATTCCAAAATCATGGGCATTAATATGGAGTTGGTCCCCCTTTGCTGCTATAACAGCCTCCACTCTTCTGGGAAGTCTTTCCACTGGATGTTGGAACATTGCTGTGGGGACTTGCTTCCATTCAGCCACAAGAGCATTAGAGAGGTCGGGCACTGATGTTGGGCGATTAGGCCTGGCTCGCAGTCGGCGTTCCAATTCATCTCAAAGGTGTTCAATGGGGTTTAGGTCAGGGCTCTGTGCAGGCTAGTCAAGTTATTCCACAACGATCTCGACAAACCATTTCTGTGTGGACCTCGCTTTGTGCACGGGGGCATTGTCATGCTGACAGGGGAAAGGCCCTTCCCCAAACTGTTACCATAAAGTTGGAAGCACAGAATCGTCTAGAATGTCATTGTATGCTGTAGCGTTAAGAAACCCATTTCATGAAGCTTCTGACGAACAGTTCTTGTCCTGACATTTCTGCCAGGGGCAGTGTGGAACTCGGGAGTGAGTGTTGCAACCAGTGTTTTCCCCACTGAAAAGCATTGAAGAGAGTTGGAATGGGAATTACAGTGCACTTCCTGAATTGACTGGAATTGACCCCAACCCTAATAGGGATGTGATCAGAGAAAAGAGAACAAACTCAAATGAAACTCTACCTTGAGTTTCTTGTTCATGTCTTCCCTCAGCACCACTCCATAGTCCCCCCTTCTGCTGGGGGCACTGACTCTGCATGGGGGAAGGGAGGACGGCGACAGTGGGTTGTCCCTTCCCATACCACCCCAAGTGTTAAAGTGCTTGCCCCTATAGGGGTCAGGGGTCACAGGGCTGTGGGAATGCTGGGTTTTCATGATTAGGGTGTTTGTAAAGTTGGCCGGGCCATCCTTGGCTTCACCCCCAACTCCAACCCGGGAGGCTCTGTGGTGTACCCCTGGCAGGTGGGGAGGGTGAGGAGGCAGGCCAGGAGCGGGCTTCGCCCTGGGTTTGGGCAGGGGGTAAGTGTTGGGGTTGGACAGGTGTCCGGGGGGCTGAGAAGGTTCCATCTCGGTCTCCTGGATGGAGGAGAGGGCCGATGAGGGTTCAGGACGAGGAGACCCCAAAGGGATGACGTCTTTGACTGCAAACACAGGTGGAAAAGGGATACAGGTGTGAGCACATAGACCAACAGAGACATGATCCAGCACCATATGGAGGAACCATCACCACCCATTTCACAGCAAGCTTGCTCAAAGGAAAAATGCACACTGTATTAATGCAGGTTAACAGCCCCAAAGCATTACTTGGCCCACCACCATTCGATGGGCAACAAAATATTAGGGTTGTCACAATACCAGGATCGCGATACTACGATACCAGATTTTCCATGGTAGAAAAAGAAAACACAAATTAGACTCTATAGCCCTATATTAACCTACTTTAATGTTAAATTGTGGGTGTTACAGCTTGCAGATTAAACAAATGTGACTCTAGATTGTCAGCTCGATGGTGAGAGATTTTGGCATGCCTACGGTCTGTGGACCGACCAAGGTCCACTGTCATCCAGAAGGCTGTGTCCATGATATCTCTCCTGCACACGGTTATGGCTAACTACTACAATTTTGACACCATCGTCACTGACGTAGGTTTTAACAACCTTAGTTTTCGGCGATCTGAGGAAGGACTACAAACATTTTTTAAAGCCCTCGCTGGCACAGGGAAGAGAATAATTATCTCTGGCCCCCTCCCGTGCTACAGAAGGGCTTCTGGACATTTCAGACGACTCTTTGCCCTAAACGAGTACCTGAAGAAACTTTGCAACGACAGGAATGTCTCTTTTTGTAGGTTTGGTTACCTCTAGGCAGACGCCCACACTCATTGAATGTCACTTTTAAATGTTAGAGCAATCACTAGTAAAAACCTCATTACTGACTGCAAAGTTCATGGCATGTTTCTCACTGAAACATGGCTGTCTTCAGACTGTCGAGCCACTCTTATTGAAGCCCCCCGGGGCTAAAGATGTTCATACTCTATCAGAAAAGGGAAAAGGGGTGGGGGTGGGGGACAGACACTATTTTTTGCTAATGCTCTCAGCTGTAAGGACATTTCATTTGGATACTTTGGGTCTTTTCAGCATCATGCTATACTTTTTAAATGTCATTGTGTTGGGAGATGTTATATTCATGTTGACAAAGAGAATTTAAGAATATTTTGAGCTCTATGGACTTTATCCAACATGTTACTGGGCCCACCCATAAGCACAGCCATTCTCTGGACCGGGTTATTACCAAGAGGCTTTCTACTGACATATCCTGTATTGTTTATGTTGCTTTATCTGATCACCACTGTGTGTTCATTACTACCTTGTTGCCCATAGCACAGGGTAATACTGAACACATTAAGAAACACTATTGAGTGTATGAACAATAACTACTCCACCACCTATTCTGCCTTCCTCTTGTGATGATTGAGTTGATAACTTTAATAACAAATGAAGGGTAACCATTGATGCCATAGCTCCAGTAAAGTTGACAAAGGCCACATCCAAATGGAGACTGAGGAAACTAATAAATGAAGGAGAAATTGCAGAAAGGCAGATCGGAAGTGGAGAAAGTCAAAGTTGCAGGTCCATTAAGATACTCCGAGAGCGACTTGGCATATAATGCATTCAGAAAGTATTCAGACGCCTTGACGTTTTCCACATTTTGTTAGGTTACAGCCTCATTCTAAAATGGATTAAATAGTTACACACAATACCCCATAATGACAAAGCAAAACAGCTATTTAGAAATGGTTCCAAAATTATATACCAAAAACATTGAAATATCACATTTACATAAGTATTCAGACCCTTTACTCAGTACTTTAATGAAGCACATTTGGCAGCAATTACAGCCTTGAGTCTTCTTGGGTATGACGCTACAAACTTGACGCACCTGTATTTGGGGAGTTTCTCCCATTCTTCTCTGCAGATCCTCTCAAGCTCTGTCAGGTTGGATGGGGAACGTCGCTGCACAGCTATTTTCAGGTCGCTCCAGAGATGTTCGATCAGGTTAAAGTCCGGGCTCTGGCTGGGCCACTCAAGGACATTCAGAGACTTGTTCTGAAGCCACTCCTGCATTGTCTTGGCTGTATGCTTAGGGTCGTTGTCCTGTTGGAAGGTGAACCTTCACCCCAGTCTGAGGTCCTGAGCGCTCTGGAGCAGGTTTTCATCAAGGATCTCTCAGTACTTTTCTCCGTTCCTCTTTCCCTCTATCCTGACTAGTCTTCCAATCCTTGCCCTGAAAAACATCACCACAGCATGACGCTGCCACCACCATGCTTCACCATAGGTATGGTGCCAGGTTTCCTCCAGATGTGAGAATTGGCATCCAGGCCAAAGAGTTTGATCTTGGTTTCATCAGACCAGATAATCTTGTTTCTCTTGGTCTGAGATGCCGTTAGGCAAACTCCAAGCAGGCTATCATGTGCCTTTTACTGAGGAGTGGCTTCCGTCTGGCCACTCTACCACAAAGACCTGATTGGTGGAGTGTCGCAGAGATGGTTGTAGTTCTGGAAGGTTCTCCTATCTCCATGGAACTCTGGAGCTCTGTCAGAGTGGCCATCGGGTTCTTGGTCACCTCCCTGACCAAGGCTCTTCTCCCGCAATTGCTCAGTTTGGCCAAGCGGCCAGGCCCAGGAAGAGTCTTGGTGGTTCCAAACTTCTTCCATTTAAGAAGAATGCCACTGTGTTATTGGGGACCTGCAATGCTGCAGAAATGTTTTGGTACTCTTCCCCAGATCTGTGCCTCGACACAATCCTGTCAGAGCTCTAAGGACAATTCCTTCGACCTCTTGGCTTGGTTTCTGCTCTGATATGCACTGTCAACTCTGGGACCTTATATAGACAGGTGTGTGCCTTTCCAAATAATGTCAAATCAATTGAATTTACCACAGGTGGACTCCAATCAAGTTGTAGAAACATCTCAAGGATGATGAATGGAAACAGGGTGCACCTGAGCTCAATTTCGAGTCTCATAGCAAAGGGTCTGAATACTTATGTAAATAAGGTCTGTTTTTCATTTTTAATAAATGTACAAACATTTCTAAAAACCTTTTTTCGCTTTGTTATTATGGGGTATGGTGTGTAGACTGAATTTTTATTTAATCCGTTTTAGAATAAGGCTGTAACGTAACAACATGTGGCAAAGTCAAGGGGTCTGAATACTTTCCGAATGCACTATATAACAAGACAATTAGAAAGGCCAGACGGACTTATTTTTCTAACTTGATCACTAATAATCAGAATAATTCTAGTGCTCTTCTCAACCATTGATGGCCTGATAAATCCTATCCCTCACATTTTATGTGGACTTTTCTCCACATCTAAATGTGATGAGTTTGCGGCATATTTCAGAGATAAGACAACAAACATTAGGCTGGGTATCAGTCAAGCAAGACCTGATGAGAAGTTAGATGATATGTGCCCTAGTCTACTACGCAAAGGCACTAGGGATTTATTTTCCCTGGTGGACACTGACATGCTCAGGAAAGTGATATCACAACTTAAGCCTTCTACCTGCCTTCTGGATCCTATCCCCACCACCTTCTTCAAAACAGTTTTTAATTGCATATCTGAAGAAGTGCAAGCTATTGTTAATCCCTCCCTGTTCACAGGCACTTTCCCCTCTGCACTAAAAACTGCTATGGTGAAACCCCTTCTGAAGAAAAATGATCTAGATTCAACAGTTCTTAGCAATTTTCGGCCAATCTACAACCGTACATTCTTAAGCAAAATTCTGGATAAATTTGTTTCAAACAAGTAAAATTACTTTTTCAGTGCCAACTGTATTTAAACAAAAATCCAAACTGGTTTTCCGGCCCACCACAGTAGAGACAGCATTAGTTAAAGTAGTAAATGATCATAGAGCCAACAGATGCCAAACAGCTCTCTGTCCTTGTACTCTTGGATTTAAGTGCTGCATTCAACACTGTTGACCATGATGTCCTTCTGGAAAGACTGGAGAGGTGAGTTCTAAAGTGGTTTGGGACCTACTTCACCAGTGGAGAGTTTGTTGTCACCCTTGGTGAACATAACCTAGAGAAAATACATCCCACATGTGGCATTCCACAAGGTTTGATTTTGGGTCCGGTATGGTTCAGTTTCTATATGTTACTCCTTAGCAGCGTTAACAGAAAGCATCTTCACTGCTACGCAGACCATACACAACTTACAATTTGTGTAAAACCAGAGGATTTTAGCTTCACGGATAAATTATTAGACTCTATTTGTGATTTAAATACTTGGATGGCTCACAACGTCCTCCAGCTAAATCAAGACAAGACTGAGGTATTTATTGTTGGAGCAAAAGCACAGAGAGAATCTGTCCACAGTTTAATTCACAGGCAATAAAGATAAAACACCAGGTAAAAAAAACCCTAGGTGTTATTTTAGATTCTGAACTCAATTTCTAATGACACATTAGGAATGTAGCTTTTAACCACCTGAGGAACATTGCCAAGGTCTGGCTGTTTCTGTCTCAGGCTGATGCAGAGAGACTCACTCATGCTTTCATTACAAGCAGGCTTGACTACTGTAATGCTCCTGTCTGGTCTACCCAAGAAAGCCATTGGTCAACTGCAAAACATACAGAATGCTGCAGCACAGGTACTAACCAAGACCAGACAGAGAGCACTCATTACACCAAATTTAATGTCTCTGCACTGGCTGCCTGTGAGTTTAGAATTAATTTAAAGATTATTATTGGTTTTTAAATCAATCCATGATTGTGCACCCCAATACATACCAAGTAATGCACCCATTAGGTCCCTCTGGCACTGGCCTTTTAACTATCCCAAAGCCTAGGACCAAGAGGCATGGAGAGGCAGATTTTAGTTATTATGCCCCCAGCCTTTGGAATAGCCTGCCAGAGAACCTGAGGGAGGCTGAAACTGTGGACACATTAAAAAGAGATCTTAAAAACACACCTTTTTTTTAGCTTTGCTTTTCCTTAAGATGATTTTGGGTAGTTCAGTTATTGTTATTCTGTAGTTTTTTTTATCCTCTTATGTTTGTTGTGTAGTAAATATTTCAGTTATTGTGTTGCAGTCCATGTCTGAAATGTCCATGTCTGAAATGTCCATGTCTGAAATGTCCATGTCTGAAATGACCATGTCTGAAATGACCATGTCTGAAATGACCATGTCTGAAATGTCCATGTCTGAAATGTCCATGTCTGAAATGTCCATGTCTGAAATGTGCTTTAGAAATACTTCTCGATTTGATAATGCTGTTTCTTTCTAACATTAGGACTGTTTTCCTCAAGAAATCTGCTTCATGATTTGTTTCCTTGCCATGATACTTCTGAATATTGCGATACTGGTATTGTGACAAACCTACAAGACATTAATGGTAACTTTTCAGAATCCAGGGCAAGTGAGTGAGTGATAGTTTTGAGGTCGAGCTTAGAAGAACCCTGTAGGCTATATAGTTAGTTGTGGTTACTGTGCCGAGTGGTCAAACAAAATCTACACAGACAGAGTAAGACACAGCCAGAGAGACAGAGAAAAACAGACACACCCACACTACACTGTAGCAGCAAGGGTTTTGACCAAGTTCAAAGGTTAGCGTTAGCATAGCGTCAAATGATCCAACGATGAAGCATTATGCTGTAGAGTGTTAGTGCTCCATGCCCCAACTCAATACAAACTCTGTTTCTCACCCGCATTGGTGAAGTACTGCCTAAGGCTACTCATCCTTCTATATAAGTACGATCTCACTCCTTTACATTAGCATGGGGCAGCTCCTAAGGCAGTCACACAAAGCAGCAGGTGCCACAGTCATCTGTGTGTGGAGTCAAATCCCTTGGGTTTAACTACAATATTTCAGTGTGTGTGTGTGTGTGTGTGTGTGTGTGTGTGTGTGTGTGTGTGTGTGGATACAGTCTCATAACAAGTTTAGTGTTGTTTCATCAGTTCTCAAGATCTTACATCCACCAGTAATGCTTTTCGTAGAGAAGTAGTCTGCAATTGATCTGCAAAAAAAGACAAGACAAAAGTCAATCGAGAAGTAATTTCCATAAAAAGCATTATGCTTTGTTTGAGTCAATTAAACATAAACAAGAAATATTGCGTACAACAGAAAGAGAAACTTGCCCTTTGAATTTTATTTAACTAGCCAAGTCAGTTAAGAACAAATTTTTATTTACAATGACGGGCAAACCAGGATGACACTGGGCCAATTGTGCGCTAGCTACAACCGTCATAGACTGTTTTTTGCGGGCTAGCTGGCCTCCGCCCAGTACCCTGCTCTGAACTTATTCACTGTTACTAGCCAGCTACTACCCAGTACTCTACACTGCACCTTATAGACTGCTGCCCTATGTACATAATCATTGAAAACTAACTTTAATAATGATTACATACTGTTTTACCAAGTTCATATGTATATACTGTATTCTAGGCAAGGATCATCCTACAGTGCATTCGGAAAGTATTCAGACCCCTTGACTTTTTCCACATTTTGTTATGTTACAGCTTTATTATAAAAATGACTAAATAGTTATTTTTGCTCATCAATCAATAACCAATAACCCATATTGACAAAGCAAAACATATATATTTTTTTTAACATTTTGGCAAATCTATTAACAATAAAACACTGAAATATGACATTAACATAAATATTCATTCCCTTTACTCAGTACTTTGTTGAAGCCCTTTTGGCAGCGATTACAGCCTTGAGTTTTGTCAACATGAATATAAAAATCTCCCAACACAAGGATTTTTATCAAAGTTCTCAAGGACAATAGACAATAGTTCAGAGAGATCCGTAAAGAAAGTGTTTCATTACTTTGGTGGTCTATACAGGGTGATGGCCAGCACTGGTGGCTGACATTTAAACAGTATAACATGCTGCTCAAAAGACCCAAAGTCGCCAAATGAAATCTCCTCACAGCTGGAAGCAATAGCAAAAAGAGGCTGTCCCTCCCACACTTTTCTGATAGAGTATGAAAAGCTTCAGCCCGGGGGGGGCTTCAATAAGAGCATCTCTACAGTCTGAAGACAGCCATGTTTAGTGAGAAACATGCCATCAACATGAACACTTATGTAAATGTGAAATTTCCATTTAAAAAAATAATATACAGCGGGGCAAAAATGTATTTAGTCAGCCACCAATTGTGCAAGTTCTCCCACATAAAAAGTGAGAGGCCTGTAATTTTCATCATAGGTACACTTCAACTATGACAGACAAAATGAGAGAGAAAAAAATCCAGAAAATCACATTGTAGGATTTTTAAAGAATTTATTTGCAAATTATGGTGGAAAACAAGTATTTGGTCACCTACAGACAAGCAAGATTGCTGGCTCTCACAGACCTGTAACTTCTTCTTTAAGAGGCTCCTCTGTCCTCCACTCGTTACCTGTATTAATGGCACCTGTTTGAACTTGTTATCAGTATAAAAGACACCTGTCCACAACTTCAAACAGTCACACTCCAAACTCCACTATGGCCAAGACCAAAGAGCTGTCAAAGCGCACCAGAAACAAAATTGTAGACCTGCACCAGGCTGGGAAGACTGAATCTGCAATAGGTAAGCAGCTTGGTTTGAAGAAATCAATTGTGGGAGCAAATATTAGGAAATGGAAGACATACAAGACCACTGATAATCTCCGGGGCTCTGGGGCTCTACGCAAGATCTCACCCCGTGGGGGTCAAAATGATCACAAGAACTGTGAGCAAAAATCCCAGAACCACACGAGGGGACCTAGTGAATGACCCGCAGAGAGCTGGGACCAAAGTAACAAAGCCTACCATCAGTAACACACTACGCCGCCATGGACTCAAATCCTGCAGTGCCAGACGTGTCCCCCTGCTTAAGCCAGTACATGTCCAGGCCCATCTGAAGTTTGCTAGAGAGCATTTGGATGATCCAGAAGAAGATTGGGAGAATGTCATATGGTCAGATGAAACCAAAATATAACTTTTTGGTAAAAACTCAACTCGTCGTGTTTGGAGGACAAAGAATGCTGAGTTGCACCCAAATAACAACATACCTACTGTGAAGCATGGGGGTGGAAACATCATGCTTTGGGGCTGTTTTTCTGCAAAGGGACCAGGACGACTGATCCGTGTAAAGGAAAGAATGAATGGGGCCATGTATCATGAGATTTTGAGTGAAAACCTCCCATCAGCAAGGGCATTGAAGATGAAACGTGGCTGGGTCTTTCAGCATGACAACGCTCCCAAACACACCGCCCGGGCAACGAAGGAGTGGCTTCGTAAGAAGCATTTCAAGGTCCTGGAGTGGCCTAGCCAGTCTCCAGATCTCAACCCCATAGAAAATCTTTGGAGGGAGTTGAAAGCCCGTGTTGCCCAGCAACAGCCCCAAAACATCACTGCTCTAGAGGAGATCTGCATGGAGGAATGGGCCAAAATACCAGCAACAGTGTGTGAAAACCTTGTGAAGACTTACAGAAAACGTTTGACCTCTGTCATTGCCAACAAAGAGTACATAACAAAGTATTGAGATAAACTTTTGTTATTGACCAAATACTTATTTTCCACCATCATTTGCAAATGAATTCATTAAAAATCCTACAATGTGATTTTCTGGATTTTTTTTCTCATTTTGTCTGTCATAGTTGAAGTGTACCTATGATGAAAATTACAGGCCTCTCTCATATTTTTAAGTGGGAGAACTTGCACAATTGGTGGCTGACTAAATACTTTTTCCCCCACTGTATATATAAAAACAATAATTAAATCGCTGCCAAAGGTGCATCAACAAAGTACTGAGTAAAGGGTCTGAATACTTAAGTAAATGTGATATTTCAGCAAAAACAAATAAGACTGTAAAGTAACAAATTGTGTAAAAAGACAATGACAAAGCAAAACAGGTTTTTAGAAATGTTAGTAAATGTATAAAATTAAACTGAAGAATCACATTTACATAATTATTCAGACCCTTATTTCAGTACTTTGTTGATGCACCTCTGGCAGTGATTACAATCTCGAGTCTTCTTGGGTATGACGCTAAAAGCTTGGCACACCTGTATTTGGGGAGTTTCTCCTATTCTTCTCTGCAGACCCTCTCAAGCTCTGTCAGGTTGAATGGGGAGCGTCACAGCACAGCTATTTTCAGGTCTCTCCAGAGATGTTTGATGGGGTTCAAGTCTGGGCTCTGGCTGGGCCACTCAAGGCTCAAGGACATTTAGAGACTTGTCCCAAAGGGACTAATGCGTTGTCTTGGCTGTGTGCTTAGGGTCGTTGTCCTGTTGGAAGGTGAACCTTCGCCCCAGTCGGAATCCTCTCTCGAAGAGATTACGAGCTAAATAGCTTCTATGCTCGCTTCGAGGCAAGCAACACTGAAGCATGCATGAGAGCATCAGCTGTTCCGGACGACTGTGTGATCAGGCTCTCTGCAGCCGATGTGAGCAAGACCTTGAAACAGGTCAACATTCTCAAGGCCACAGTGCCAGACGGATTATAAGGACGTGTACTCAGAGCATGCGCTGACCAACTGGCAAGTGTCTTCACTGAAATTTTCAACCTGTCTCTTACGGAGTCTGTAATACCAACATGTTTTAAGCAGACCACCATAGTCCCTGTGCTCAAGAAGACCAAGGTAACCTGCCTAAATTACTACCGACACGTAGCACTCACATCGGTAGCCATGAAGTGCTTTGAAAGGCTGGTCATGGCTCACTTCAACACCATTATCCCTGAAACCCTAGACCCACTCCAATTTGCATAGTGCCCAACAGATCCACAGATGATGCAATCTCTATTGCACGCCACACTGCCCTTTCCCACCTGGACAAAAGGAACGCCTACGTGAGAATGCTATTCATTGACTACAGCTCAGCGTTCAACACCATAGTACCCTCAAAGCTCATCACTAAGATATGGACCCTGGGACTAAACACCTCCCCCTGCAACTGGATCCTGGACTTCCTGACAGGTTGCTCCCCCCAGTTGGTAAGGGTAGGTAACAACACTTCTGCCACGCTGAATCCTCTGATCCTCCTCACGGGGGCCCCTCAGGGGTGCGTGCTCAATCCCCTACTGTACTCCCTGTTCACCCATGACTGCATGGCCAAGCACGACTCCAACACCATCATTAAGTTTGCCAACGACACAAAAGTGGGAGGCCTGATCACTGACAACAATGACACAGCCTATAGGGAGGTCAGAGACCTGGCAGTGTGGTGCAGGATAACAACCTCTCCCTCAACGTAACCAAGACTAAGGAGATGATTGTGGACTACTAGAAAAGGAGGACAGAGCACGCCCCCATTCTCATCGACGGGGCTGTAGTGAAGCAGGTTGAGAGCTTCAAGATCCTTGGTGTCCACATCACCAACAAACTAGAATGGTCCAAACACACCAAGACAGGTGTGAAGAGGGCACAACAATGCCTATTTCCCCCCAGGAGACTGAAGAGATTTGGCATGGGTACCCAGGTCCTCAAAAAGTTTGACAGCTGCACCATCGAGAGCATCCTGACTGATTGCATCACCGCCTGGTATGGCAACTGTTTGGCATCTGACCGCAAGACGCTACAGAGGGTAGTTCATACGGCCCAGTACGTCACTGGGGCCAAGATTCCTGACATCCAGAACCTCTATACCAGGCGGTGTCAGAGGAAGGCCCAAAACATTGCAAAAGACTCCAGCCACCCTAGTCATAGACTGTTCTGTCTGCTACCACACGGCAAGTGGTATCAGAGCGCCAAGTTAGGTCCAAAAGGCTCCTTAACAGCATCTACCCCCAAGTCATAAGACTCCCGAATAGCTAATCATATGGCTAACCGGACTATTTGCATTGTCCTTCCCCCACCCCCATTTTTACGCAGCTGCTACTCTGTTTATTATTCATGCAGTCACTTTACCTCTACCTACATGTACACATTACCTCAATTACCTGGACTAACCGGTGCCCCCGCACATTGACTCTGTACCGGTATCCCCTGTATATAGCTTCAATACTGTTATTCTATTGTTGCTCCTTAATTATTTATTTTTTTATTTCAGTTTATTTTAGTAAATACTTAACTTTTTTTTCTTAAAACTGCATTGCTGGTTAAGGGCTTGTAAGTAATAATTTCACTTGTTGTATTCGGCGCATGTGACAAATACAATTTGATACTCAAGGATTTCTCTGTACTTTGCTCCGTTCATCTTTCCCTCGATCCTGACTAGTCTCCCAGCCCTGCCGTTGAAAAACATCCCCACAGCATGATGCTGCCACCAGCATATTCACCGTAGGGATGGTTCCAGGTTTCCTCCAGATGTGACGCTTGGCATTCAAGCAAGAGTTCAGTCTTGGTTTCATCAGACCAGATAATCTTGTTTCTCATGGTCTGAGATGCCTTTAGGCAAACTCCAAACGGGCTGTCATGTGCCTTTTACTGAGGAGTGGCCACTCTACCATAAAGGCCTAATTGGTGGAGTGCCGCAGAGATGGTTGTCCTTCTGGAAGGTTCTCCCATCTCCACAGAGGAACTCTGAAGCTCTGTCAGAGTGGCCAGCGGGTTCTTGGTCACCCCCGACCAAAGCCATTCTCCCCAGATTGTTCAGTTTGGCCGAGCTGCCAGCTCTAGGAATTGTCTTGGTGGTTCCAAACTTCTTCCATTTAAGAATGATGGAGGCCACTGTGTTCTTTGGGACCTTCAAGGCTGCAGACATTTTTTGGTACCCTTCCCTAGATCGGTGCCTCGACAAAATCCTGTCTCGGAGCTCTACGGACAATTCCTTCAACCTCATTTCTTGGTTTTTGCTCTGACATACCCGGGCGTGAACCAGGGACCCTGTGCACACATCAACAACAGTCACCCCTCGAAGCATCGCTCCACAAAAGCCCTCCTTGCAGAGCACTACTTCAAGGTCTCAGAGCAAGTGACATCACCGATTGAAACACTATTTACCGCGCACCACCAACTAAACTAGCGTTTCACATCCGTTACACTACTCTCTGTTGATCATGTATGCACAGTCAATTTAACTATACATTCAAGTATATACTACCTCAATTGGCCCGACCAACCAGTGCTCCCACACATTGGCTAACCGGGCTATTTGCATTCTGCTCCCCCCAACCCCTCTTTTACGCTGCTGCTATTCTCTGTTCATCATATATGCATAGTCACTTTAACCACATCTACATGTACATACTACCTCAATCAGCCTGACTAACCGGTGTCTGTATGTAGCCTCGCTACGGTATATAGCCTGTCTTTTTACTGTTGATTTATTTCTTTACTTACCTATTGTTCACCTAATACTTTTTTGCACTATTGGTTAGAGACTGTAAGTAAGCATTTCACTGTAAAGTCTAATACACCTGTTGTATTCGGCGCACGTTACAAATAATCTTTGATTTGATTTGATCTTCAGGTCGGAAAGTCAGAGCTTTCGAAAGATGTTCCGAGTTTCCGACTTGGAATTCCAAGTTGGACGACCTTTAAAAATGATTTCTCCCAGGCTGAGCTCGTATTTTTACGAGCTCCCAGTTGTCTTCTATGAACATACAGAGTATCTGACAGTAATAGACAATCACACACAAGTCGACGTGTCCATTTGCATTAAGTCAATATGCATGTTCACAAAGCAATGTGTCTCACTCGTCAATTTCACCGGAACAGATTATTTGAATTAAAATTAATTGAAGTTCATTTCCTGGTGTTTTAAGTCTTATGTCCAACAATGAAAACAAAATGTTTTTTTTGGGGGGGGGGAATAAAACCACCCGCAGGAAGCCAGTTGGGGAACCTTGACCTAGTGGTAAACTAGCTAGCTTTCTAACAAGCTAACAGTAGCTTGCTGCCGTCTAGTTTCTGTTGCACAGGAAGTGAAAGGACTAAGGTAACTTAATGAAATGCAGCTAACTCGTTTCTTACCTCCCATTTCCATTAGATCGTATTTCATTATGACAGAACAAGTTGCCCGTTAAACACTAACCTTGCTATGTTATTTGTTTCCTATCAGGATATCAATGGTGCTTTCAAGACAAAATGGTAACGAGAGGGGGAGAGAGAAAGAGAAAAAAAAGAGGTCAAAATCTGACATCGTTTATATTCAGGTCGGAAAGTCGGAGCTCTACAAAGATGTTCGCGTTTCTGACTTGGAATTCCAAGTTGGATGACCGTTCAAAAATATTTTCACAGTCTGAGTTCGTATTTTTACGAGTTCCCAGTTGTCTTCTAGGAACATAGAGCGTATATGCTTGTTCCTAGGTTGTCTAAAACACACTGAAGTCGGAGATTTCCGAGTTTCGACTTGTTTTGAACGCGGCATCTGACTGTCGACCTGCTTAATATACTTATGTCCACAAAGCAATTTGTCTCACTCGTCATTTTTCCTGGAATTTGTATAAAGTAATTCTGAAACAATTTATTAAATCGTCTAGAAAGCAAAACATGTATAGGTTGCTAGCTTGCTACTGTACTCTAGCAACCAAATAGTGTCGACTTGTTAAAAAACAAAATCTCACATTTCGTAAACAGGTGTGGACTTAACAATGACACGTTACTTAGGGCCCTTCCCAACAATGCAGAGAACAAAAAAGATCAATAGAAACATATCTAATAACAAGGAATAAATACACAATCATGAGTAACGATAACTTGGCTATATACACGGGGTACGTTATTCAAACTCCCGACAATAACATCTAGCTAACTAGGTTGGTGTTACCCAGCAGTTTACACATCGGTGTGATATGACTAGCTAATTCTCTTAACAAACCCAGATTTGACACGCCAAGACTGTCTAGCTTTGCTGCTGACTAGTTTCTGTTGCAAAGGAAGTGTAAGGACTAAGGTAACTTAATGAAATGTAACTACATTCTTACCTCCCATTTCCTTTAGATTTTTTTCATTATGACAGAACAAGTTATCCGTTAAACTAACTTCGCTATGTATTTGTTTCCTATCAGGATATCAAGACAACTGTAAAACCACAAAAAAAAGTTTCCGAGTTTGATGACCATTCAAAAGGATTTTTCCCAGTTGGGACTCTTTTTTTCCCACCCTGGAGTTCCCAGTTGTTTTGAACGCGATATATGAGAGCGCTTTTCCATTCTATCACGCCAACTGTAAAGTCACAGTGAAATTACGATACCTGACATTTTTTTGTGACGGAAAAACACGTCACGTCCTGGCTGGCTGCACAGGTGTGCCACTGAGAGGCCTACTAAACCAGTGTCCTTAGATTTCTATAATAAAAATATAGACCAAATACATGTTTTTATTTTTCCACACATTTATTGGTTCAGCACAGGCTTCAGAAACAGTGCATTACAATGAAGTTTAACACTAATAAATAACCTTTTATTACAAAGGATTTTCCTTTCAGTCAGAAGATTGTTGCCAATGTCAAAGGAGAATGTCTTGGGAACGACTGGGGAAGGATAGAACAGGCATATCCTATAGGAATGGGTACTTGCATTGCAGTTTTCCCACTTAGAGGTGTTACAAACAGAAAAGGCAAACGTCAAGTAAAATTAACACAAATCTTTTCAGAGTAGAAGAGTGGTTCTAGCAGCAGACAGGGTGGTTAAGATGCACTTAGAGTATGGGCCTACTCATAGATTGTGGAATGCTCACAAAGTTGAAGATATAAATGAAACGTATATAAACGAATCAGCTCGCTTGGACGTGGAAGAAGCGAGTTGGTCTGTTACGTGCAATCTATTTCTATCTGCATCTATGAATGTTTAGCCCTGAATGCCACTGGTGTAGGCTAAAGCAGAAACAGACCGACAGTGCAGGTACCAAACGTTTGATCCCACTGACAAAACAGTATCAATGGGACACACTACTCAAGAGGAAATGGGATGGAAAAACATGTTACAAACAGCAGTACTTGCACATAGAAGCACCATCCAAGGCTAGGAAAGGTATTCAGTCAACTTCTGATGTGGTTTTACATGACACACAGAAGCAACATCAAGGGAAGGGGGCATGGGAGAAAGAGCTATTTGGTCTCTGCCACAGCTCTTAAAAACCTCTACAGGACCAGTGTCCCTATACCGGGACAGTTGAGCTAACGTACACTGATGTGATTAGCATGACAGTTGTAAGTAAAAGCAAACTTTCCAGGAAATAGACATGTCTTATATGGGTAGACAACTTTAATTATTGTTAATCTAACTACACTGTCCAATTTACAGTAGCTATTACAGTGAAATAATACCATGCTATTGTTTGAGGAGAGTGCACAGTTATGTACTTAAATGTATCAATAAACCAATTAGGCACATTTGGGAAGACATTTTGAACAGTAATACAATGGTGCATTGGATCAGTCTAAAACTTTGCACATACACTGCTGCCATCTAGTGGCCAAAATCTAAGTTGTACCTAGACTCCTAAGTCATATAATGAATGGCCTCTCTTGCATTTCAAAGATGGAACAAAAAAAATTGAAAAAGCATGTTTTTTTTCTTTGTATTATCTTTTACCAGATCTAATGTATTATATTCTCCTACATTAATTTCCACAAACGTCAAAGTGTTTCTTTTCAAATGGTATCAAGAATATGCGTATCCTTGCTTCATGTCCTGAGCTACAGGCAGTTAGATTTGGGTATGTCATTTTAGGCGAAAATATGGGGGAAAAAAGGGGCGAATCCTTAAGAGGAGATGGACACTGTCGTCCAACTTCTGATGTGGTTATACAGTGAATTGCGCAACCACAGACAGGGCAAAGGAAAACAAAAAGTGAAGAACCAGTACAACCGTGTGTGTTGTGCAAATATGAATTATTTCTCCCTTCTTGTGGTTTTAACTGTTTATTAATTTGGCTATTTTTTTGTTGTTGTTTTCTTTGGGTAGAAATCACATGACTGTTTACATTTTTAAGTGCAAAAATTATTCTCTAACATCTAAATATATACTATTTTCTAGAGAAACTTGGAAGTATAATAACGCAAGACCAACTATTTTCAAATAAACGAGGCTTCATCACCACATTCGTAATCTCAGTGATCCATCGTCAAACAGGGGAAACACTTTTGTTGGACTTACAGAAACAGTAATAAGCCAGTGGAATGATGACTGTGTGATTTGATAGTCAGTGGTCCCCATATAAGTAGCTTGGTCAATAAATATCCACTTATACTAACTTATTAGTTACTTTATAATCATTTTTTAAAACGTTCTATGCACAGTAGAGTTGACTATGAACACACATTCTTAGTGCCTGTTTCTTGGACTGCATGTACAGAGTGTGTGAGAGCTCCTTTGAGAGCTGTAGTATTGTTGACCCTCTACTCCGACCCATATCCCTTTACCCCTACTCTGAGCCACATGGAGTAGAATGAAGCTTCCCACAGAGAATGATCTAGGGTCAGTTATACATGCTTCCTTCCTAATGAAAGGTTGGGAATTGGTGGGAGGCTAAAATCTGATCCTAGATAAGTGCAACTTCCTACTGCACGATACACAAAGTGCCCCCTCTCTCTCCCTCTACTTCTTGGCTTTGCCCTGGGCTGCCACGGCCTCCATAGCCTTCCTGACGGTCTCCTCATCCCCCAGGAACTGCATGGGTTTGACGGGCTTCAGGTTCTTGTCCAGCTCGTACAGGATGGGGATGCCTGTGGGCAGGTTCAGCTCCATGATTGCCTCCTCTGACATACCTGCAGGGGGCAGCACAGAGCAGGACATGGTTGACAACATGCTGTAAATCATGTCAATTAAAATATAATGACAAAAGAAAGTGTACACAAAAAAAATAAGGAACACACAGATGGACACTTACACAGGAGGGTTGAGGTGCAACATATTTCAGTGTGCGATTTTTTTCAATATCATACATTCGATTTGTGCCGATTAGAACGTGTAAAACCTCAGGCCTGAATATACGATACTACCACAGGTAGTTCCTAGAAACTAATCAGGGTTCTCCAATTCCACTCCTGGGGATAATTGGTGTTTAGGCTTTTGTTTCAGCCCAGCTCTAACACACCTGATTTGACTAATTGTGACCATGAACAGCTTATGAATTAAAAACTGGTGTTCATTTTCCAAAAAATATGCATTATTACTAGGCTGTAACAAAAACCTGCACACCATGTGGCTCTCCAGAGCCAAGAGGTTAGAGATATTCACTGTTCTAAGCAGTTCTTACTACCTACCCTCCAGGTGCTTGACAATGCCCCTGAGGCTGTTGCCGTGGGCAGCAATGAGAACCCTCTTGCCCTGTTTGATCTGGGGGACAATCTCGTTGTTCCAGTAGGGCAGTGCCCGGGCGATGGTATCCTTCAGGCTCTCACAAGACGGAAGCTGCTCCTCCGACAGGTCGCCATAACGACGGTCCTAAAGAAAATATAGTACGTCAACAAACAAAAAAATGCCTAACAGCAACCTGGGCCTGAAGCCTCATACAATCATATTGCTTTCAATCAAATCACATTTATTAAGCTATTTTTACATCAGCGGTGGTCATTTGAGGCTTTATTTACAAAGGCAGCCCAATTTTGATCTTTTACCCAATTATTGGCAGAAGAGCTGATATGATTGGTCAAAAGACCAATTACACTGAACAAAATTATAAAACACAACATGTAAAGTGCTGGTCACATATTTAATGAGCTGAAATAAAAGATACCAGAACATTTCCATACGCACAAAAAGCTTCTTTCTCTCAAATTCTGGACACAAATCTGTGCCCCTGCCCAGTCATGTGAAATCCATTGATTAGGGACTAATTTATTTACTTAAAATGGAATGATTTCCTTATATGACCTGTAACCCAGTAAAATTGTTGAAAGTGTTGCATTTATTTTTTTGTACAGTATAGTAAAAAGAATATCAGAATTGAGCTGCCTGTGTAAACGCAGCCAAAGTGATTTTACATTAACCCGGCCTAGACACCAAAGAGCAAGCAAAAGGCACATTGACTCAGAATAACTCCCTAAAATAAATACATCTTTGTTTATTCCCTAGAGAAGGAAGAAACGTTCAACTGTCCAGTGCTTTCAGTTCTATGTACAGTCATGGCCAAAAGTTGAGAATGACAAATATTAATTTTCAAAGTTTGCTGCTTCAGTGTCTTTAGATATTTTTGTCAGATGTTATTATGGAACACTGAAGTATAATTACAAGCATTTCATACATATCAAAGGCTTTTATTGTCAATTACATGAAGTTGATACAAAGAGTCAATATTTGCAGTGTTGACCCTTCTTTTTCAAGACCTCTGCAATCCGCCCTGGCATGCTGTCAATTAACTTCTGGGCTACTTCCTGACTGATGGCAGCCCATTCTTGCATAATCAATGCTTGGAGTTTGTGGGTCCACCCGCCTCTTGAGGATTGACCACAAGTTCTCAATGGGATTACGGTCTGGTGAGTTTCCTGACAATGGACCCAAAATATTGATATTTTGTCTCCCGAGCCAATTTTGCTTTATGGCAAGTTGCTCCATCATGCTGGAAAAGGCATTGTTCGTCACCAAACTCTTCTGGATGGTCGGGAAAAGTTGCTCTCAGAGCATGTGTTGGTACCATTCTTTATTCATGGCTGTGTTCTCAGGCAAAATTGTGAGTGAGGCCACTCCCTTGGCTGAGAAGCAACCCCACATGAATGGTCTCAGGATGCTTTACTGTTGGCATGACACAGGACTGATGGTAGTGCTCACCTTGTCTTCTCCGGACAAGCTTTTTTCCAGATGCCCCAAACAATCGGAAAGGGGATTCATCAGAGAAAATGACTTTACCCCAGTCCTCAGCAGTCCAATCCCTGTACCTTTTGCAGAATATCAGTCTGTCCCAGATGTTTTTCCTGGAGAGAAGTGGCTTCTTTGCTGCCCTTCTTGGCACCAGGCCATCCTCCAAAAGTCTTCGCCTCACTGTGCGTGCAGATGCACTCACACCTGCCTGCTGCCATTCCTGAGCAAGCTCTGTACTGGTGGTGCCCCGATCCCGCAGCTGAATACATTTTAGGAGATGGTCCTGGCGCTTGCTGGACTTTCTTGGGCGCCCTGAAGCCTTCTTCACAACAACTGAACTGCTCCCCTTGAAGTTCTTGATGATCCGATATTTTAGGTGCAATCTTACTGGCAGCAATACCCTTGCCTGTGAAGCCCTTTTTGTGCAAAGAAATGATGACGGCACATGTTTCTTTGCAGGTAACCATGATTGACAGAGGAAGAACAATGATTCCAAGCACCACCCTCCTTTTGAAGCTTCCAGTCTGTTATCCGAACTCAATCAGCATGACAGAGTGATCTCCAGCCTTGTCCTCGTCAACACTCACACCTGTGTTAACGAGAGAATCACTGTCATGATGTCAGCTGGTCCTTTTGTGGCAGGGCTGAAATGAGGGAAAATGTTTTGGGGGGATTCAGTTCATTTGCATGGCAAAGAGGGACTTTGCAATTAATTGCAATTCAGCTGACCACTCTTCATAACATTCTGGAGTATATGCAAATTGCCATCATACAAACTGAGGCAGCAGACTTTGTGAAAATGTATATTTGTGTCATTCTCAAAACCTTAGGCCATGACTGTGCATTGAATAAGTCTGACAAATGATTTGAATTATCCAAATGTTGAGTCTATGAAGATCAGTTGGCCAATGCACCTGTACTCTATACCTCTGATAGTCCTACGTGGCAATTTTTAACACATCACAACCACTGACCCCTGTCAATACTGATGACGCATTCACCAATCGCTTCTGATCTCAACTTTGAACTTTACCGTCTTACATCATACTCCTCTGAAATACATTAACTCAGAGAGTTGAAACACAACACCAAAAGACCCTGTTCTATATAAGAGCACCATGAAATTAAAAAATACTTCAAACATGTATGACCAGGCGAGGCAGAAACCATTTTGTTTTAATGGTCAGGAGGACTAACCACCAGTATGCTTGAGGAAATGCTGCCCCTGTAGATTGTATCCAGTCCTGATCATAGCAACTTAATTTAAAGATCATTACTTCAATCAAATCGATGACTATAGTTCAACAATAAGTGCTAAGATGGAACGAAATCCTGCAGCTCTCTCGGGCTGGAGTTGGCCCTCCCTGCCCTACCCTGGCCTGGCCTGGCCTGGCGTCTTCCCATGGGACCTGGTGGTGCAGACAGAAGGCACAGACACATAGGTTCTATCCCAAATGGCACTCTGTTCCTTATAGTGTGCACTACTCCTCTAGTTAAAAGTAGTGCACTATATATAAAACAGGGTGTCATTTGGAACATAGCCATAACCTAAAACACTCTCCTCAGCATAACACACAGCCCATACTAGTCTCTACTTCTGCCCCTCTGTTGAGTCACGGTAATTAGGCATCTCCAAGCTCTGATGCTGCTGATGGTCATTAGTAACATACCAAACTTTAACTGTCTGGTACTCAGCACTCTATTGTCCCTCTAATCATTCTGACATCAATGCAAATGTATTCGATAATCTAATCAAACACTTCATGAGAGCCCATGAGCTCATGTTGAGCAACATTTCTATAGGCTAAGCAATAGGCACACTGCTTTGCAACAGGAGAATAGCCTACTTGGCTGGCCTGAAAATGAACCATGGGGAAAGCGTCCTCCATACACTATTTAAGTGCATAGATTATTTTTTTTGGTCCATTCTAAATAAAAACTAATATCACATATATTATTTACTATATGTAAAGACAAAACTAAAAATTAAGAATAGTTTGATGGGTGGCAATATTAGCCTATCACTTGTGAATGATGCCCAGCTTGTGCATTAAGGCAAGAAACAGCACACAACTTTTTTTTGCGGCTTTTTCAAATCAGTTGCACACCTCATGTAGCCTAGCCCATAGGCCTATATGTTTTGATATGGTTAGTATCACACCTCATGTAGCCTAGCCCATAGGCCTATATGTTTTGATATGGTTAGTATCACACCTCATGTAGCCTAGCCCATAGGCCTATATGTTTTGATATGGTTAGTATCACACCTCATGTAGCCTAGCCCATAGGCCTATATGTTTTGATATGGTTAGTATCACACCTCATGTAGCCTAGCCCATAGGCCTATATGTTTTGATATGGTTAGTATCACACCTCATGTAGCCTAGCCCATAGGCCTATATGTTTTGATATGGTTAGTATCACACCTCATGTAGCCTAGCCCATAGGCCTATATGTTTTGATATGGTTTGTCCCACAGCTAAACTGGCCAAATAACTTCTTAAAATGAAGCACATTAATCCGCTATATAACCGGTGTAGAGCCTAACTGGCATACATAGGCAGCGTGTGAGTTTCAAGTTTGGGGAAGATAATTGTCACCATAAAAATGCACCTTTATAATAAAGCATTACATGCGTAAACACATTTGCAGTCACTTTCAATAAGAGTTTTTCCAATTGATTGTGTTTGGAACATTCTCGCTTGTAGCCTACTGTGCGCATGTGAAAAAAATTTCCTAATAGTTTATCAAAATGTTAAGATAAACAATCATCCTCATTGCTTTAAATGTTTTTTGGATGCGAGTTGTATTAGATCCCAAATTATCACATCCCACTACTGTCCCAGACCATGTTTGGAATATTTATTTATGGCACTGAAGGACAAGTTGACCAAAAGAATAGGACTGTGTTAAGGGAATTTTTTTCAATGATGACTAATTATGTATACATTTCAATCAGGACTGACTAATCCGAATACTATTATGTTACTATACATGTACTAATCAGAATAATAAATGTTACTGTATATGTATGAGTTTTCATTCTTGATCCCAGTACTGAAAATAATGTGTGTGTGTGAACGTGGGCAAAAGTTAGAACAATGACGGTCTGTTCCTTTGTACAAATGAATGAACTATCTCCAGACTGTCTAGAATGTTTATCTACACTGACTGACCTTGGCTCTAGGCGAGGAGGGAAGGCTTGAGAACTATAGGGCCTTTCTACCAGTGTTAAGAAGAGACAGAACATTTAGAAAACGCTGACGTCATTTTCAGTTTGTAACCTGTGGTAAACTCAGTACTCTCTTGAATAAAGGCTGTTACTTGACTTTAAGACCGGGACTCTGTCCATTCCTATAAAATAAGGGTCATACAAATCCTTATGCATTGACAGAGTGTTTAATTTTGATTGGGAATTAAAACAGAGGAATTAAATTCCTTTAACAGACTGTCACGTTCTGACCTTTATTCCTTCCTTTTGTCTTTATTCAGTATGGTCAGGGCGTGAGTTGGGGTGGGCAGTCTATGTTAGTTTTTCTTTATTTTCTATTTCTGTGTTTGCCTGATATGGTTCTCAATCAGAGGCAGCTGTCTATCGTTGTCCCTGATTGAGAACCATATTTAGGTAGCCTGTTTTCCTTTGTGTTTTGTGGGTGGTTATTTTCAGTCTTTGTGTGTCTGCACCAGATAGAACTGTTTCGGTTGTCACTTTGTTGTTTTGTATTTATGAAGTGTTCAGTTTTCCATTAAAAAGATGAACACTAACCACGCTGCACTTTGGTCCTCTCCTTCTTCCACCGACGACAGGGACAACGTTTGTACTATGGGGGATAGTATATTGATACAGGCTAGTGTTTTGGCTGTTCGTTAGGCCTACTCCGCTTGTTGGCTGATAAAAGTAGGATACATGTGGACAGTTCTAACATCTTCAATATGCACCTCAGAATTCCATAAGAGTGACGCGAGCATTTGCGTCCCTGATGTGTCGGTCTTCATTCACTTGTAGCCTACTTCTTAGCTGAAATGCCTGTGAGAAGGACCCAATCACGGGACGGGCATTGGCTACATCTGAGAGAACCATGTGAGTGAGAGGTGCTTTGAAGCTTTGGCCGCAGAAGGCATGGATTTTTATAGGGGACATTACAGTCACACAGGGGGAATGCCGCCGGTAAATTCAAGGCCTGGTGAGAATATCAAGTTCTTGTCAAATTGTGAATGAGAGACTGATGAAGTGTGGGCAGCTTGTGACTTTTTTCAAATCCTCATTAGAGTCCCATCATGCAGCCTTAGAATGTATTAAACATCAAAACATACAGCCCAATGTTTGTATCACAACTAAAGTTGCATAAATCTCTCTAAATGAAGCATATAGGAGGACCAGTTTCTTTGTTTACAACTCAACACAGAATAGCTGCATGTGCGCACTTCCTTTGAAATCATTTGGAGAAAAATAGCCTTTCTATTCTATTAAGCTATGTTCAATTGTATTCTTCATACTATAAAATAATAAAAATTCTAAGCAAATCTTGTCTGCTAAATGAGCTAGTGTAGCCCACAGCCATATGGCATATTCAGATCAGGGCCTAACATAAGGACAACTCAGAGTATGCTATTCTTTTCTTCTGAAATAGACTACATTTTCTTCATATCATGTTTATTTAGACCTGTATAAAATAAATGGATTAATTGTGATGGTGTAGGCTATATTAAATAGATTTTTTTAGACTTTTAAAAATGTATATGTTCCAACGGTCTGTATCAGTGGCTTGTAGGCTATTTGTGGAAGCCAGGAGATGCTAACTATGTTTATACTAATTAACGGTAAATTACTGTGAGACAGGCAGTTATTTGCTTGACAATCACCGCCACAGCCCTAAACAAGACTGCCACTATAGGCTCTTCCCAATGTGAGTGAGCCTAAAGACAGATTCACAAATGATGTTGATGTCTGATGCCATAGCAGGTCAATTCTCCCCCATGTTAGCGAGTGTGTCCCTCACCTTGCTGATGACGGTGTAGAAGTCGTGGTCCGGATCCATAGTGGGAGGAGGGATATCGAAGCTCCGCCTCCAGATCTTCACCTGAGCCTCTCCGTGCTTGGCGGCAGTCTCCGACTTGTTTAATCCCGTCAGGCCACCGTAGTGGCGCTCGTTGAGGCGCCAGGTCCGGTGGACGGGAAGCCACATCTGGTCAATGCTGTCCAGACACAGCCACAAAGTGCGGATGGCCCTCTTTAGGACTGAGGTGTAGCACACGTCAAACTCATAGCCAGCATCTGAGGAAGAGAAAGGATGTGTTCAGGGTTTGATTCAGGTTGATTTTGGTGGGTGGTTGGACTGCTATGTAAGCAACATCTCTGGTCAAATTCAAATCAAATCATCAGGGTTACTAGAAGCCTAAGTTTTGGCCCACATATGTCTAAACTTGAGTCAGAAAGCCAGATATTTCCCTAACCAACACACTGAGTAAGTTTGATTTCATTCATTGCATGAAGCAGCACGTCTAGAACGTCACGTTCACGTCACGTTCACGTCACGTCACGTTCACATCACGTTCACATCACGTTCACATCACGTCACGTTCACATCACGTCACGTTCACATCACATCACGTTCACATCACGTTCACATCACGTCACGTTCACATCACGTCACGTTCACATCACGTCATGTTCACATTGGAAGAGCTGTAACATCAAAAGCAGTGGATGCAGGATCTCCGTTGCTCCTTCGTCCATTAGTAAAAGGGGGCTGAACTAATAGGCCCACCATAGATAGCAATACCACAGAACAAGTAATGGGTTAGTTATAAAAGTCACACCCAAGTAATTTCCTAGTTCAAGTCTAGGCCGAAAATATAAGATTGTCATCTTCAACCTAGACTTCCACCAGGAAGTAGCTGGGACTTTCATAGGGTGTGGAAACAAGGGGTACAGTCACAACCATGGTAAAGTTGATTTGACATAGTCGCTGGACATTTGGACCTTCAAACCTCAATAGCTTGTAAACGGTTTGAGCTCCAGACCTCAAGTTAGGCTCTTTATGAAGGAAAAAAAGTCTAGCTTCCAGATTTCAATCAGAGCATCACAATATCATGTCAAGGTTGTAGGCAGGCTGCCACAAGGTCTATGCAACTAGTTAGGGACCATCAAAAAAGTGCATGATCACAATATTCAAATTCTGGACTTATCACCTAGAAACTTCAAACTGTTCAGAAGGGATGGACACATGCTGCACATCCTTTGTCCTCCTCACAAAATGATTTTAATATAAAAAAATATATTAAAAACAGATGGTATCTAACCACATTTTCACAATCTCGCAAGATGAAAGAATCATATTTCTCCACTCCCGTCCCAGAGTCTAAATTTTGCCTACATTTGGTGCATTTACTGCAAGAAATGCTTAAATTCTGCAGGAGTTAATATTAAGGCTATGTGAGTGGTTATAGACCTACAGTCAGTGTCCAGATTTCAGTTTACATTTAACCCATCTGAACAGTAGACTATAGTTCCCTTGACTTGCCATACACCTATTTAAAGTCCCCATCTTGTGCCTGTCGAATTTGTATTGCCCCTCACAATCACACATACCTGGCACTTTTTCTGCCAGTTCCCAAAAGCATGTCAATTGGTGTGTAGGCTATTTGGCGTGAGAGTACAGTTAAGCCCTAAAGTTTAGGTTTATGCTCTAATGCCAGAAAGGTTATTATTTCAGGCTAAATGTATCCCATAAATAACAATAATTTTACAGTTATAGGTTTTTATATCATTATTTTAGGCTAAAATGTATATATATATTTTTTTTATTATGTTTTTTAACTAGGCAAGTCAGATAAGATCAAATGTACAATGTGTAGCCTATACATAACAATAATTATACATTTATAGGTTTTTATTTCATTATTTTAGGCTACATGTAGCCTATAAATAACAATAAATATACTATGTATGGATTTTTAAGGTGTTTTATATTTATTCAACCCGCAAGCCACCCACCTGCCCCTCATCTATCCCTAAACTGATAGGCTACGACGGGGACTACGGGTTGAGAGTCAACCCGCGCATCACTAATGCATAGTAATGTTCAGACCGAGCATCAAGATTTTAATAAAACTCACCCTACAGAAGACGCCTTGGTCCAATGACTCGTGTGTAGCGTAATGGAACGGAGTGTCACGCTCAATGGATTGCATATGATGTGCAGCAGACTGCCAACATCGTTGCTGTGAGATTATTAAAAACTCGGTCGAAATCGGGAGGAAAAAAATTAAACCCTTTTTTCCTCCATAAAGAGCCTACCAGCCTTAGGTCTGTAGCGCAAACCGTTCACGAGCAATTGAGGTTTGTAGGTCCGGCGAATATCGAACAATCAAACCAACTTTACCACGGTGGGGAACAGCCACCAAAACACCTCCATCCTATGTCAAAATCGATGAGGTCGTCACGTGACATTGCTGGTATTGGTAACAAGAGTTTTCACAACTACAATTTCTATAGTGAATAGACATCAAATAAGATAGTTGATCTTCCTTCAGGCAGCAAAATGGCCAACTGGACTGGCACTACAGGCTTCCAAAATACTGTAGGGCTAGCAGTTGCGACCGATATTTAAAATAGTTTATGAAAATGTACAATCAATGTCAGTGTCTTTAGTGAGGAAACATTTTATGTGTTTGTGTCTGATATAAAGTGAGTAGCTAGCTGGTCAAATAAAAAAGAACAAGACTCCACCTTTCAGGGCCTGTCCTCCTCTCCTCGCCTCCCGTTCTCCAGTCTCACTCAGATCTGCGTCAAACCAGCCGCAGAATCGATTATCCTGGTTCCAGTTGCTCTCTCCGTGGCGGATCAACACCAGCTTGTAGGCGGCCATAAGTGATATATTCCTTTGCGTTGATTAAGCTCCGAAAATAAGGAATACACGGAAATGTTCAAATTGAAAAGACAGCAACAGAATGGGTGGACATGGACAGCTATCTTTGACGCTAGAAGATACGAGTGATGCGATTGGTTATTTTTCTCGCTCTTTGTTTTACAGCAGTCTAATAGGATCCCCCTGCGGTACTTCCTGCATATTCCTAGACCAATGAAACAGAAGACCATTTGCACATCGTTACAACACTATATATATATATATATATATATATATATATAAAATATGACATTTGTAATGTCTTTATTCTTTTGGAACTTCTGTGAGTGTAATGTTTACTGTTAATTGGTATTGTTTATTTCACTTTTGTATATTATCTACCTCACTTGCTTTGGCAATGTTAATATATGTTTCCGATGCCAATAAAGTCCCATCACCTCCAATATGATTTGTATGACCTTATTTTACACTGGCTCGGGTTGAACTGCGCAAAAGCCACTCCGCGTCATCGGCTAAAGCGGAAAGGAGGAGCGCCGCTTGGTCATTTTGTCAACAAGCAGTATGACGCATCGCCCAGAAGCATACAGCATCTCGTTTCCATAAAATAAATGTTCTAATTTTCTATTTTTCATTGGGACGGCAGGTAAAGCATTTTTATCAAAAGTAAATCACTTGTTATTGAAAACACAGAACCCTACTAATTAGCCAACGACACATGATTAATTACGTCATTTTTGTTTTGAACGGGGCACCTGGTTTATGCCCAAGGGGCAGCCCGATTCCAAATCGAATGCAAAACACGCTTTTACTGGCGCCCGGTCGAGATTACTCGAACCCACTCGTTGTACGTTGGATATTAGTTGCCGCTGGTTCATTTAGCCATTAATGGGGAAAGAATGGGGTTTTGGGCGAAACGCCGAAAATAAGGTCTGAGTTTAACACAGCGTTACAAAAAATATATACAAACATTTTGTTATGAATTAATATTAGTCAGCTAACATGACCTTTATAACACGGCTAAGGGCTGTTCTTACTATAACGCAACACGGAGTGCCTGGACACAGTCCTTGGTATATCAGCCATATATCACAACCCCCCGAGGTGCTTTATTGCTATCATAAACTGGTTACCAACTTATACTATAGGTATGACAAAACATTTATTTTTCACTGCTCTAATTATGTTGGTAACCAGTTTATAATAGCTGGTTACAAACTTATAGAAATTACTATAGAAATGGTAGTTTACAGTTATGTAAAACGGAATAAAGCTCAGTGATACTAGCAAGAGCAGTGTGCAGGTTTCTGCTTTTTTCTCATCCTATTTAACTGCTACCATGCACCTGCAACAAAGATATCTCATATGTGCAAGTGCCTTTTTGTAACATCATACCAAATGTGTGATGGACATCCACAAATGATTACATACCATAATAAATTGACTCTCCCGGATTTACATACAGAATAATATGAAATGCTCTGAGACCAGGTTGCTCTACTACAAAGTGACTACTACCACATTTCAGTGGAATCGAATGCAACCACTGAATTTGACTGAAAGTGACGTAGAATCGTAAATGCTATGATAGAACACTTGAGAAGTAATTTTAACTACCACTACCATCATGATTTACCACATTTATTTGATCAGTGGGGTGATCAGAATATCGATGAGAACCATCGGTTACGTTAAGCATATTTTATTTCACCGATTTCACCACACAACAAGCGTTCCCTCAGAAACGGGGCGGTACCACGAGGAGGCTGGGCAGAGGAAACGCCAATTGCAAGTCTCTATTCCGAGTGGGTGGGTCTTTATGCAGAGGATGACAGTCATGTTTTGTTTGAAAGCTTGGAATCAACAGCATCGAAACAACACCTCGTCTGATTCCCTGGCTCCTGTCTGTCCATTTACCGGCCGCTGTAATACCCGAAATCCCACGCTGAAATGGAAGAAACGAGCCCCCTCGTCTCTCCTCTCCAGGACTCCGTAGATTACAACTGTTGCCAGAGCGAAGCCACCAGTCCAATAACTCCGGGTTCTGTGGTGCGAGTGTCGGCTGGGAGCCCTGGACGCAGCCGGGAGAGACAGACGCTTTTGGTCAGGGACAGAGGGAACTCTCCGCGGGATCCACACAGGAATGAGTTTCCAGACGACCCAGAGTTTCGGGAGATCGTGAGGAAAGCAGAACAAGCCATAGAAGAAGAGATCTTTCCAGAGATCATCTGCCAAGGATCTAGTGGTAGTTACTTCGTGAAAGACTCTCAAGGGGTGAGACGGACTAGCTTCGTCCCGCAACTAGCTTTTTAAATGACCATTTATATAAACAATTTTGACTTTGACTTTTTAATGTTACATGTCATCTGCAACATTAAAACAGACAAGCTTCTAGCTAGGACTGCTAGTCTTTCGAGAGAGAAATGTACACACTGACTGACTGACTGACTGACTGACTGACTGACTGACTGACTGACAGGCAGACATGGAGACTGATGAGGAGAGGATGCAATCTGTCATTTTTTTTAAACGCCCTTTGTTTTCAAGTAAGCCATATAACTCAGTCTTATGCAGCACCACCAGCACATGATTTTGCTTACACTGTCTGTCTGCTCTGGCAACCTGCTGTTGCTGATTCTAGCTCACAGTGTAGTGATGTCATCATGTTCTGTATTGACTTCCACCAGCATCTCTCTGCAGTGTTGCTTTTTGGGTGATGTGACAGTTGAGGTGAGCAATTTACACATGGTGGTTTCTAGCCATAGTAGACCTTGCTGTATAGTAGATACGGGATGTAGTTCGACCATGCCAGGCTGGGGCTGTGACCTGGCATCATCACATGGCACAGTGGCAGTCCGGGTGGGAAAAACCTTTGTGGGCTGCCAGCCCCACAGTGGAGTGATGCGGTGGTGTGACGCATGAAATAGAAAGAAGTGGCCCCCAGACCTTGATCTAAGGATAAGGACACTGTAAGATCCTAGACATGCCTTGGGGCAACTTCTATTAAAACTAGTGTGGTGCACAGTGCACACAGGCCAAACCTTTCAAAGATTAGCTGTCACTATCAGTTCTCAGGCCTAAGCAAATGTGCTGACGTCCCTGTATAGAGAAGGTTGAGACACTGTCATGCAGGAGGCCTATATATATATAAATAAGGCAGGCTGGGGGAGTATTATGCTTTGTTCACACGTTAATGTGATCTGCCGTGGACCAGTCAAGGAGCGTTTTTTTTTTTTTTTTTTTAAACCCATAGTAAATCAATTTACTCTGTGTGTACTGTGTAGGCTGCTGTCTGTGTGAATATGTTGTAGCTTAGGAGAAGTCATGTGCTAGCAATCTGAATGGATAAAGGTAGAGCTCTCCATTTTCTCTCCAGAGGTAGGCTGAGTAATCAGAATCCTCACACTCTCTGAAGAAAATGGATACTCCATTTCCGTTCCCTAGCCTGCCTCTCTCCCTCTCCTTTCAATTCAACACACTCAATAAACACATCTCTGTTTCTCTCCTATGGACCAGTGGCTATTAAACGCAACAGATATAAACTTACAGGGTTCATAGGCTGCGTTCCAGGGCATCTTTACTGTTGTCATACCGTGTATATGTGGCGGAGGTGAGTTGGACTCAAAATTTCATGGTGAGGCAGTCCTCCCTGCTAGCGACTTTACAAATCTTTGTCAGCCTTGGCCCAAGAGAGAATGTTCTCTTGGTCTAAAGGTTAAGAAGTTGGTTTAGACCAATAGACCAGGGTTCAGATCCCTGGCCGACATCCAGGTCACAGCCCCAGCCTGGCATGGTCGAACTACATCCTGTATCTACTATACAGCAAGGTCTACTATGGCTAGAATCCACCATGTGACAGTTGAGGTGAGCAATTTACACATCACCCAAAAAGCAACACTGCAGAGAGATGCTGGTGGAAGTCAATACAGAACATGATGACATCACTACACTGTGAGAGCTAGAATCAGCAACAGCAGGTTGCCAGAGCAGACAGACAGTGTAAGCAAAATCATGTGCTGGTGGTGCTGCTGCATAAGACCGAGTTATATGGCTTACTTGAAAACAAAGGGCATTTTAAAAAGCGGAAGACCAAGGTTCAGATCCCACTCATGGCACATGCACTACATGACCAAAACTATGTGGACACCTGCTCGTCAAACATCTAATTCCAAAATCATGGGCATTAATTATTATAAATGTAACCTTTTATTTTACTAGGCAAGTCAGTTAAGAACACATTCTTATTTACAATGACGGCCTAGGAACAGTGGGTTAACTGCCTTGTTCAGGGGTAGAACGACACATTTTTACCTTGTGAGCTCTGGGATTTGATCTAACAACCTTTCGGTTACTGGCCCAATGCTCTAACCACTAGGCTACCTGCCGCTATGAAGTTGGTCCCCACTTTGCTGCTATAATAACCTTAACTCTTCTGGGAATGCTTTTTACTAGATGTTGGAACATTGCTGAACATCCATTCAGGTCTGGGCTCTGTGCAGGCCAGTTAAGTTATTCCACACCGATCGACAAACCATCTCTTTATGAACCTCACTTTGTGCATTGTCATGCTGAAACAGGAAAGGGCCTTCCCCCAAACTTGCCACAAAGTTGGAAGCACAGAATAGTCTAAAATGTAATTGTATGCTGTAGTTCCAGTGAAGGGAGATCTTAACTCTAAGGGGCCTAGCCCAGACCATTATTCCTCCAAACTAAACAGTCGGCACTATGCATTTGGACAGGTAGCGTTCTCCTGGCCTCCGGCAAACCCAGATTTGTTTGTCGGACTTCCAGATGGTGAAGCAGGATTCATCACTTCATCACGTGATTCAGCCAACACATTTCCACTGCTCCAGAGTCCAATGACAGCGAGCTTTACACCACTCCAGCCGACGCTTGGCATTGCGCTTGGTGAACTTATGCTTGTGTGCGGCTGCTCGGCCATGGAAACCCATTTGATGAAGCTCCAGATGAACAATTCTTGTGCTGATGTTGCTTCCAGAGCCAGTTTGGAACTCGGTAGTGAGTGTTGCAACCGAGAACAAACCATTTCTCTGTGCTACGCACTTCAGCACTCAGCGGTCCTGTTCTGTGAGCTAAGCCACATCAGTGGTTCCAGAGATGTTACACACATCTCCGGGTGTTGTGAGATATGATCTTCTGGCACAGTCAGCGAGACTGCATTAAAGACGACCTGGAACGTGCCCGTAGACTACAAAGCTAGCCTCAGTCTCTGTGCTTAACCTCCTATGTGGCACCCTCCACAGTTGATCATGTGAGGAAACTCAAGTTAATCCGATTGACTTTAATGGCTTGCAAAACTATTCCAATTCCAGCTTGTTAGCCCCATTCTGCAGGTTCTGCTGCACCATGAATCACCCTCTTTGATTGGCAAAGGTTGTGTTATGTCACTTCCTCTGACATTACCACTCTGTCTCTTACTATGGGTAAAGAACATTAGTAGAGTGTAACAAGTACCAATAATAATCCCGTCTGTCCATCTGTCTCTAGAACGTAATCGGTGTGTTCAAGCCTAAGAACGAGGAGCCGTATGGTCAGCTGAACCCAAAGTGGACCAAGTGGCTCCAGAAGCTGTGTTGTCCCTGTTGCTTCGGACGGGACTGTCTGGTCCTGAACCAGGGCCATCTGTCTGAGGCCGGGGCCAGTCTGGTGGACCAGAAACTACAGCTCAATATCGTGCCCCAGACCAAGGTAGGGGGGGGGTTACAGGCAGACATGCATGCATTCACGCACATACGCAGTCAGTCACACACACACATAGGGTATGGACAATAAATTATCTTTATCTCTCCCCCCTCTCCCATTCATCACTATCTCGCTCTCTCTCTTCTCTAGGTGGTGTACCTGGCCAGTGATACGTTTAACTACAATGCTATAGACAGAGTCAAGTCTCGGGGAAAGAGGCTAGCTCTGGAGAAAGTTCCCAAAGTTGGACAGCGCTTCAACAGAATAGGCCTCCCTCCTAAGGTAGGTTCAGCTGCCGCCTGGGGTTCAGAACCTACAACTGGGCAGTGTTCATTCGGCATGAAATGGGAGAAAGCAATCTAAAACGGTTTGAAACAGTGAGGCATTGTCTGAACTTGTCCAATAAGAAACACAAATGTTGTACAACGTTTAGAAATGTTTTGCAACAGTGAACACAACGCTGTTATGGTGCTTCTGTCTCTGCTTTAGCCAACACTAAATGTGTCATACATTTATTTTATTTATTTTTATTTCACCTTTTATTTAACCAGGTAGGCAAGTTGAGAACAAGTTCTCATTTACAATTGCAACCTGGCATACATGCCACATGTAGCGTTGTTGACTAATTCAACCAATCAAGGGCTTGAGGAGCAGTTGATGAGTTGAATCAGGTATGTTAGTGCTTGGTTAGAACCAAAGCCTGCAATCCCCAGGACTACAGTTGAAGAACACTGCCCTAAAGTAAATAATATGGTAACCCTTAAAGGGGAAACCTAAAATTGAAACAATAACAAAGCTGGTACCCCGCCTCAGTTTTGGTAAAAAGCTGAGGGATCAGGCCTGACTAAATGTAACCACTAAAATGCATCATCAGAGCTATTGATGTAAAGACTGACCATCTAAGATATCAACATTGTAGTTGTAAGCATGTTGAGGCTAACATTTACAATGTTGACAAACATTGGGGTAAAACAAGCTTATATTTTGGGTTCTGATGGGGTACAACAATTGAACTAAGCTCATGAGGCATTCATACAGTGGCTTGTGATAGTATTCACACTCCTTGGCATTTTCTCCAATTTTGTTGCTTTACAAACCTGTAATTCATTTATTTGGGGGGGTTGTATCATTTGATTTACACAACATGCCTACCACTTTGAAGATGTAAAATATTTATTGTGAAACAAACATGAAATAAGACAAAAAACAGAACTTGACCGTGCATAACTATTCACCCCCCAAAGTCAATACTTTGTATAGATACTTTTTGCAGCAATTACAGCTGCAAGTCTCTTGGGGTATGTCTCTATAAGATTGGCACATCTAGCCACTGGGATTTTTGCCAATTCTTACAAAACTGCCCCAGCTCCTTCAAGTTGAATGGGTTCTGCTGGTGTACAGCAATCTTTAAGTCATACCACATATTCTCAATTGGATTCAGGTCTGGGCTTTGACTAGGCCATTCCAAGACATTTAAACTTTTCTCCTTAAACCACTCGAGTGTTGCTTAGGGTCATTTTCCTGCTGGAAGGTGAACCTCCATCACCAGTCTCAAATCTCTAGAAGACTGAAATAGGTTTCCCTCAAGAATGTCCCTGTATATAGCGACATCCATCATTCCTTAAATTCTGACCAGTTTCCCAGTCCCTGCCGATGGAAAAACATCCCCACAGCATGATGCTGCCACCACCATGGGATGGTGTTCTCAGGGTGATGAGATCATGTGACACTTAGATTGCACACAGGTGGACTTTATTTAACTAATTATGTGACTTCTGAAGGTAATTGGTTGCACCAGATCTTATTTAGGGGCTTCAAAGCAAAGGGGGTGAATACATATGCATGCATCACTTTTCAGTTTTAGATTTTTTTGAATTTTTTGAAACAAGTAATTTTTTTTCATGTCACTTCACCAATTTGGACTATATTGTATGTCCATTACATGAAATCCAAATAAAAATCAATTTAAATTACAGGTTGTAATACAACAAAATAGGAGAAACACCAAGGGGATTAATACTTTTGCAAGGCACTCTAAGTTATATTCTTCAAGAATCAATGAGTATCATTCCTTTATAAGTCCAAAAATGGATGTAGCTACTGCAGATTGCCCCTTTTTAAAGCCTGCAGGTATAATAATGTAGAACTTCCTGTATGAGCCTTTGTCTTATAATAATCAATTTTCCTCCATGGCTCAGGTGGGATCATTCCAGTTGTTTGTGGAGGGCTACAAAGACGCAGACTATTGGCTAAAGCGGTTTGAGGCAGAGCCTCTTCCAGAGAACACCAATCGGCAGCTGCAGCTTCAGTTCGAGAGACTGGTGGTCCTCGACTATATAATCAGGAACACGGGTGTGTGCAAGAAACAGAAACTAGTGTTTCTGTATTTCATCATCAGGAACACCGGTATATATGTGTGTGTGGAAGGGAGGATGAATAACTGAATTAGATGCAATGTAGCTTGATGCCGTGTTGATGCTTGCAGATCGGGGGAATGACAACTGGCTGTTAAAATACGACTGTCCAATGGACATAGAAAGGAACCGGGTGAGTAGACTTATAAAATACAAATTTAAACCTAAGATTTTGACTTGTAGCATTAGTTTTAAATTGAGTTATTAAAGAAAGTGCGAAACTGGATTGTCATATTCTTATTGTCGCTCTCTCCCTGTGTGTGTGTAGGAGACCGACTGGGTGGTGGTAAAAGAGCCTATTATCAGACTGGCAGCCATAGACAATGGTCTTGCCTTCCCAATCAAACACCCTGACTCCTGGAGAGCCTGTGAGTGTCTCTCACACACATACGTGTGTGTGTATATGTGTGTTGAAGTGGGAAGTTTACATACACTAAGGATGGAGTCGTTAACTTGTTTTTCAACCACTCCACAAATGTCTTGTTAACAAACTATAGTTTTGGCAAGTTGGTTAGGACATCTACTTTGTGCATGACGCAAGTAATACTTCCAACAATTGTTTACAGACAGATTATTTTACTTATAATTCACTGTATCACAATTTCAGTGGATCAGAAGTTTATATACACTAAGTTGACTGTGCATTTAAACAGCTTGGAAAATTCCAGAAAATTATGTCATGGCTTTAGAAGCTTCTGATAGGCTAATTGACAACATTTGAGTCAATTGGAGGTGTACATGTGGATGTATTTCAAGGCCTACCTTCAAACTCAGTGCCCTCTTTGCTTGACATCATGGGAAAATCAAAAGAAATCAGCCAAGACCTCAGAAAATAATTGTAGACCTCCACAAGTCTGGTTTATCCTTGGGAGCAATTTCCAAATGCCTGAAGGTACCACGTTCATCTGTACAAACAACAGTACGCAAGTATAAACACCATGGGACCACGTAGCCGTCATACCGCTCAGGAAGGAGACTCGTTCTGTCTCCTAGAGATGAACGCACTTTGGTGCAAAAAGTGCAAATCAATCCCAGAACAACAGCAAAGGACCTTGTGAAGATGCTGGAGGAAACGGGTACAAAAGTATCTATATACACAGTAAAATGAGTCCTATATTGACACAACCTGAAAGGCCGCTCGGCAAGGAAGATGCCACGGCTCCAAAACCAGCATTAAAAAGCCAGACTACGGTTCGCAACTGCACATGGGGACAAACATCATACTTTTTGGAGAAATGTTCTCTGGTCTGATGAAACAAAAATGGAACTGTTTGGCCGTAATGACCATTGTTATGTTTGGAGGAAAAAGGGGAGGCTTGCAAGCCGAAGAACACCATCCCAACCGTGAAGCATGGGGGTGGCAGCATAATGTTGTGGGGGTGCTTTGCTGCAGGAAGGACTGGTGCACTTCACAAAATAGATGGCGTCATGAGGAAGGAAAATGATGTGGAAATATTTCATAATCTCAAGACATCAGTTAAAGCTTGGTCACACATGGGTCTTCCAGATGGACAATGACCCCAAACATACTTCCAAAGTTGTGGCAAAATGGCTTAAGGACAACAAAGTCAAGGTATTGGAGTGGTATCACAAACTCCTGACTTCAAACTCATAGAACATTTGTGGGCAGAACTGAAAAAGCGTGTGCGAGCAAGGAGGCCTACATTCCTGACTGAGTTACACCAGCGCTGTCAGGAGGAATAGTCCAAAATTCACCCAATTTATTGTGGGAAGCTTGTGGAAGGCTACACAAAATGCTTGACCCAAGTTAAACAATTTAAAGGCGACACACTCTAAGTATTTAGTATCATGTAAACTTCTGACCCACTGAGTATGTGATGAAAGAAATAAAAGCTGAAATAATTATCTTGACTATTATTCTGACATTTCACGTTCTTAAAATAAAGTGGTGATCCTAACTGACCTAAAACAGGGAATTTGTACTAGGAATAAATGTCAAGAATAAAAAAAATAAAAGTTTAAATGCATTTGGCTAAGGTGTATGTAAACTTCCGACTTCAACTGTATAAGAAGAACCCACACTACTTCATTCCTCCTCTCTGTAGATCCATTCTACTGGGCGTGGTTATCTCAGGCTAGGGTTCCTTTCTCTGAGGAGATTAGGGACTTGGTTCTGCCGAAACTGACCAACCCCACCTTCATCAAAGACCTGGAGGAAGACCTCTACCAACTCTTTAAGGTTAGCAGGGGGTTTAATTTGCCTGGCCCCAGATCTGTTTGTATTTCTGCCAACTCTTATGGACAGCACAAACTTACCTGGGACCAAGATTTTCATGGCCTTGATGTCACTTGACGTCGCAACAAAGTTCTACTCTACTCCATTCTGTCATCCTCACAACACTTCTGGAATCATGCCAGCGTTATTATAGTGACATCTTGTCCTGTGTTCTCTACAGAAGGATACAGGCTTTGACAGAGGACAGTTCCACAAACAGATAGCTGTGATGAGAGGACAGGTGAGTTGGTGGGGCAATACCTGGACATCTGAACAGTGTCAGTATTTCTCATTGTCCTCCTACTCAAATCAAATTGTATTGGTCACATACACATATTTAGCAGATGTTATTGTGGGTGTAGCGAAATGCTTGTGTTCCTAGCTCCAACAGTGCAGTAGTATCTGACAATTCACAACAATACACACATCTAAAAGAATGGAATTAGGAAATATATAAATATTAGGACGAGCAATGTCGGAGTGGCATTGACTAAAATACAGTATATACATATGAAATGAGGAAAACATTGTGTAAAGTGACTAGTGTTCCATGTCTATGTACATAGGGCAGCAGCCTCTAGGGTGCAGGGTTGAGAAACCGGGTGGTAGCCGGCTAGTGATGGCTATTTAACAGTCTGATGGTCTTGAGATCCCTATGGTGTTGAAGGCGGCGCTATAGTCAGTGAACAGCATTCTTACATAGGTATTCCTCTTGTCCAGATGGGATAAGGTAGTGCGATGGTGATTGCATCGTCTGTGGATCTATTGGGGCGGTATGCAAATTAGTGGGTCTAGGTATCAGGTAGATGTGATATGATCCTTAAATATCCTCTCAAAGCACTGCATGATGACAGAAGTGAGTGCTAAGGGGGCAATAATCATTTAGTTCAGTTACCTTAACTTTCTTGGGTACAGGAACAATGGTGGACATCTTGAAGCAAGTGGGGACAGCAGACTGGGACAGGGAGAGATTGAATATGTCCATAAACACTCCAGACGGCTGGTCTACACATGCTCTGAGGATGTGGCTAGGGATGCCGTCTGGGCCGATAGCCTTGTGAGTGTTAACACACTTAAGTCTTACTCATGTCGGCCATGGAGAAGCAGAGCCCACAGACCTTGGGAGTGAGCCGCGTCGGTGGCACTGTGTTATCCTCAAAGCGGGCAAAGAAAGTGTTTAGCTTGTCCGGGAGCAAGACGTCGGTGTCCTCCGTGGCTGGTTATCCTTTTGTAGTCCGTGATTGTCTGTAGACCCTGCCACACACGTCTCATGTCTGAGCCGTTCTCTGTACTGATGTTTTTCCTGTTCCACTAAGTGTGTGTGTGTGATGCTGAAGCTGTGTTTCTGTCACCAGATCTTAAATATATGTGTGTGTGCTTGCTTCCCTCTGTTTGTGTAAACCTGTGCTGAAGCTTTGTATGTCTACCACCAGATTTTGAACCTGAGCCAGGCCCTGAAGGAGCGTAAGACCCCCCTACAACTGGTCCAGATGCCCCCAGTCATAGTGGAGACAGCCAGAGCACCACAGAGAGCCAACAGTGAGTCCTACACACAGAGCTTCCAGAGCAGGAAACCCTTCTTTACCTGGTGGTAGAGGAGGAGGCCAAGTCGAAGAGGAGGTAAGAGGGGGAGAGACTTGAGATGGAGGAAGACTGTATAGCACTGGAGCAGAAAGAGAGGATGGTGAGAAGCGAGACAGATGAAGAGGGAAGAGTAGGGAGGAAGAATGGACCAGATTGAGAGACTGGAGAGGAGGAAGAAGAACACTGTTCAAAAACCTCTGCCTTACTTCAGTTTCATCAGCCAATAAAGCTCTTCCCTGCTCATAACCAATAGGAAGTCAGATATGTTTCTACCTTCCCTGGAACCCATCAGAGAGTTGTGCTGTAACTACAGACATAAGAGAGAGAGAGTAGTGTCAAAATTCAGAACGAATATATCTTACAAATTATCTTTTTAAATAAATATACAGGGGTAAAGAATGGTATGTTAAGACAGTTGAGTAGCCCTGCACTGGTAGTTGGCTGAAAGAGATGATTATAAAGACCCAAAACTGTGAAAGACTCCCACTGTGGCAGAGGTTAGGTTCCCATTGCCAATTGATGGTTGTATTTATTGTAACCAGTCACTGAAGGAGAATGCTAAGTCTGTTTTTCTATCATTACAAAATGTCAACATATGGTAGTCCAATCAAATTCAAGTGCACATAATATATTTTTACCTAAGGTTAAACATTTCAGCCTCAACAGGTCACTTTCCTTACCAAGTTACAGCCTTCTAGCATCTCTTATGGCCTCTGAAGCATGACATTACCATGAACAGTATGGCCTGTAGCTAGCAAGCAGAGAAGTCAAGTGTCCTGATATTTGTAGCTATAATCTTTAGGGTTGCAACCAGGGTTAGGGTTGCAACATTACATTAACTTTCTCAAAGTTCCTTGGTTTTTCAGAAATCCTGGTTGGAAAATGTCCTGCTTTTACCCTTCTGATTCCAGGAATTTTCCAACCAGAAAACCTAGGAATGTTGTGAAAGTTACCGTAATTTTGCAACCCTATGGTGGTATGTATGCTGTGGTCAGACATTCAGCATTTGGGCCTTATTTGAATGAGTGTCTTCCTTTGACCCAGAAGAGCCTGACCACAGGAGGTTGGTGGCACCTTAATTGGGGAGGACGGGCTGGTGGTAATGGCCGGAGCGGAATGGTATCAAATACATTAAATAAAATGTTTCCATGTGTTTGATGCCATTCCATTCACTCCATTCCAGACATTATTATGAGCTGTCCTCCCCTCGGCAACCTCCACTGAGCCTGACTGAAGTAGCCTGGTTAAACCAGAATGAACGCAGCGCTCACCATTGTTTCACTTCATGAGTGCAGTGTTACATATGGGTTAACCAGGCTATGACAGAAGGGCCACGTTACAGGTGGTACTAACTACTCATACTGGGATTGAAGTTTGTACTGCAGATTGTACTAGGCCATGTTCATTAGGGCAAACCGTGGGAAAATGTTTTGCAACAGAAAACAAAAATAAGCATGTCTTATTGGACAAGGCCAGATGGTACCTTCTGATTTCACTCCTTTTTGGACACTTTTCGTCCATTTCGTGCCTACTGAACATAAACCAGGTAACAGTGCCTGTTGTGTTATGGGCATCTGCATGTGATGGCAGCCCTGTGGCGCCACCTGTGGGATGACTGCAATGTACTCTCAGAAACGCACATTGCCTGTTTCCTCACATCTTGTTTATTTAAATGTACATTTCCTGCTGTAGTAACCAAACTGTCCTACTGATGTATTGTATTGACAAATCACAGGAGGTTGGTGGCACCTTAATTGGGGAGGGGCTTGTGGGAGTGGATGGAGTGGAATGGTATCAAATACATGGTTTCCATGCGTTTGCCACTTCATTTACTCCGTTCCAGCCATCATGAGCTGTCCTCCCGTTCGCAGCCTCCACTAATACGATTTGTACTGTATGTAAAGAATGAAATGCATAAAGAATTGTACTATTCCATTATCAAGGTTTCTTGTACTTTTCTTGTCTCTTAGGTTGTGATTTTCTACCCTTCTCCCAAAGCGAGCCCTTGCACACTTTTCTAACATGGATTTAGCAATCGTGGCAACTCAATCCAGCCCATGCTTACACTAGTCACATGTTTTTAAATCCATGACCGGGAGTGTCCATATTGCTGACTTCTAGAGAGGGCGGAGAATTGGGAGGCAGAGTTGGTTGATTTATTTCAAAGGAATGTTGATCAAATAAAATCAGGTCATTATTATGTATTGACTTCCTCTTAGCCTACTACTTTCCAGGTAAACACCAGATAATTTAGCGGTACCTTACAGTCTGCTGGTTTATGCTCTACTGAGAGCCTGTGTGTACAAAAGGGGGAAACGGCAGCTCTACTGAGAGCCTGTGTGTACAAAAGGGGGAAACAGCAGCTCTACTGAGAGCCTGTGTGTATAAAAGGGGGAAACGGCAGCTCTACTGAGAGCCTGTGTGTACAAAAGGGGGAAACGGCAGCTCTACTGAGAGCCTGTGTGTGTATAAAAGGGGGAAACGGCAGCTCTACTGAGAGCCTGTGTGTATAAAAGGGGGAAACGGCAGCTCTACTGAGAGCCTGTGTGTATAAAAGGGGGAAACGGCAGCTCTACTGAGAGCCTGTGTGTACAAAAGGGGGAAACAGCAGCTCTACTGAGAGCCTGTGTGTACAAAAGGGGGAAACAGCAGCTCTACCTAGAACGTCTAAGTGTTGACGGACTTCTAAATCTCTCCTTTCCAGTTGAAATCAACTAATTTTCCTTTACTTTCTTACTGTTGATGCTCCTTGACATTTATGGTTCAATGTTTGGTACGTGATGCTCATATGTCGTGCGGAGACAAACGAGTGTTTGGAACAACAGAGGCCATCAAATCTCCAGTTCCCCATCTTGTAGATCCAGTTTAAAATCTAATCAAATGACTTACGAGCTCCTAACCAACAATGCAGTTTAAAAAAACAACATAAGAGATAAAAGTAACAAGTAATTAAAGAGCAGCAGTAAAATAACAATAGCAAGACTATATACAGGGGGGTACCCATACATAGTCAATGTGCGGGGGCACCGGTTATTTGAGGTAGTATGTACAATGTAGGTAGAGTTATTGAAGTGACTATGCATAGATGACAACAGAGTAGCAGTGGTGTAACGAGGGGAGGGGGGGGGGGGGGGGGGGGGGGTCACTGCAAATAGTCTGGGTAGCCATTTGGATTGAGGGTAGAAGCTGTTTAGAAGCCTCTGGGACCTAGACATGGCACTCCGTTGCCGGTTACTGTGCTGTAGCAGAGAGAACAGTCTATGACGAGGGTGGCTGGACTTTTTGACGATTTTTAGGGCCTTCCTCTGACAACTTTTGGTATAGAGGTCCTGGATGGCAGGAAGCTTGGCCGCAGTGATGTTCTGGGCCATTCGCACTACCCTCTGTAGTGCCTTGCAGTCAGAGGCTGAGCAGTTGCCATAACAGGCAGTGATGCAACCAGTTCCATGCAACCATGCTCTCGATGGTGCAGCTGTAGAAACTTTTGAGGATCTGAAGACCCATGCCAAAACTTTTCGTGTACATTATATATATAATACATATAATGTGTGTGTATGTATGTATGTATGTATGTATATGTATGTGTGTGTATATATATATATATATATATATATATATATATATATATATATATATATATATATATATATATATATATATATATATATATATATATATATATATACACACACACCTTAGCCAAATTAATGTAAACTCAGTTTTTCACAATTCCTGACATTTAATCCCAGTAAAAAGTACCTGTTTTAGGTCAGTTAAGATCATCACTTTATTTTAAGATTGTGAAATGTCAGAATAATAGTAGAGAGAATGATTTTATTTCAGAAATGTCTTTCATCACATTCCCAGTGGGTCAGAAGTTTACATACAACCTATTAGTATTTGGTAGCATTGCCTTTAAATTGTTTAACTTGGGTCAAATGTTTCGGGTAGCCTTCCACAAGCTTCCCACAATAAGTTGGGTGAATTTTGTCCCATCACTCCTGGCAGAGCTGGTGTAACTGAGTCAGGTTTGTAGGCCTCCTTACTCTCACACGCTTTTTCAGTTTGTCCCACAAATTTTCAATAAGATTGAGATGAGTGCCTTGTGATGGCCACACCAATACCTTCACTTTCTTGTCCATAAGCCATTTTGCCACAACTTTGGAAGTATGCTTGGGGTCATTGTCTATTTGGAAGACCCATTTGCAACCAAGCTTTAACTTCCTGACTGATGTCTTGAGATGTTGCTTCAATATATACACTTAATTGTCCTGCCTTGTGATGCCATCTATTTTGTGAAGTGCACCAGTCCCTCCTGCAGCAAAGCACCCCCACAACATGATGCTGCCACCCCCGTGCTTCATGGATGGGATGGTGTTCTTCGGCTTGCAAGCCTCCCCCTTTTTCCTCCAAACATAACAATGGTCATTATGGCCAAACAGTTCCATTTTTGTTTCATCAGACCAGAGGACATTTCTCCAAAAAGTATGATGTTTGTCCCTATGTGCAGTTGCAAACCGTAGTCTGGCTTTTTTTTATGGCAGTTTTGGAGAAGTGGTTTCTTCCTTGCTGAGCAGCCTTTCAGGTTATGTCAATATAGGACTCTTTTACTGTGGATATAGATACTTGTGTACCTGTTTCCTCCAGCATCTTTACAAGGTCCTTTGCTGTTGTTCTGGGATTGATTTGCACTTTTCGCTCGAAGTGCGTTCATCTCTAGGAGACTGCGTGGTCCCATGGTGTTTATACTTACGTACTATTGTTTGTACAGATGAACGTGGTACCTTCAGGCATTTGGAAAATGCTCCCCTGGATGATCCAGATTTGCGGTGGTCTACAATGTTTTTCTGAGGTCTTGGCTGATTTCTTTTGATTTTCCCATGATGTCAAGCAAAGAGGCACTGAGTTGGAAGGTAGGCCTTGAAATACATCCACAGGTACACCTCCAATTGACTCATGATGTCAATTAGTCTATCAGAAACTTCTAAAGCCATGACATTATTTTCTGGAATTTTCCAAGCTGTTTAAAGGCACAGACAAATTAGTGTGTGTAAACTTCTGACCAACTGGAATTGTGATACAGTGAAATAATAATATTGTTGGAAAAAAATTACTTGTGTCATGCACAAAGTAGATGTCCTAACCGACTTGCCCAAACTATAGTTTGTTCACAAGAAATTTGTGGAGTGGTTGAAAAATGAGTTTTAATGACTCCAACCTAACTGTATGTAAACTTCCGACTTCAACTGCGTGTATGTATAGATGTGTATACATACACTTATATTTAACTTTGCAAGTCAGGTAAGAATAAATTCTTATTTACAATGACTGTCTAACCCGGACGATGCTGGGCCAATTGTGTACCGCCCTATGGGACTCCCAATCACGGCCGGATGTGATAGAGCCTCTTGCGCTGAGAAGCAGTGCCTTAGACCGCTGCGCCACTTGGGAGGCCAGCTGGGCCCTCCGCCGTGAACAACTCCTGCAGCTGACACAGATTCACGGTCACCTGTTTACCCACGGTAAATAAATTCCATACATAATTGGCAGTTTTATTTGGACTCTTTTCAACCAGGTAAGTCATTGAGAAGTAAGAACACATTCTCTTTTACAATAACTACAGCTGTCAGATTGAATGACTCCTAACCTTGATGCTTACCCTAACCTCACCTCCCTAACCTTACCTTAACCTTCACCTGTCAATCCCTGTGCTGAACCTTTACCTTCAGATCTGCCAATATCCACATCTTAAATGATAACAAACTCACCCAGTCAGAGATGTTCCCTGAGCCCGCCTTCCTACTCCCTCCACTCTGGCAGACACCACTGTGTGGAGGGCCCCGCCACCGTGGAGGAGGGAGACGGAGATGCTGCCTCCGCATCCTTCCTCCCCAGGGGAGAGACACCAAGAGTGGTGAGAAGATCCCACCAGATGGGCCTACCTGTGGAGGATATGAAAGGTTAGGGTTAAGGGCTAGCGCTCACCCGTTGCATTTGCAGTGTTTTTCATGTGAGTTTGTTTCTAGGTGCAACTTGAGCTTACTCAGAGGAATGACTGTGCCAGTTAGACTTAGGATGGTGTGACTGAAGCATGTCCTGGCCAAGGAGAAACTCTGTGCCCTTATTTGTTTACGGCCAGGTTATGGTTTTGGAAAACCTCCAGGCCCTTTATAAGGGAAACCCGGTGGGGTGCAAGGCAAGCTGCTGCCAGTCTACCTGTCCTTGATTGTTTAATCCTGCTTAGAGGAGCAGAGAGAGGAACCCGGTCCATCCGGTCCCAATGACTATTACACTGCATATGGTAAGAACCAGTCTACTGATACAGTAACTCTGGTAAGAACCAGTCTACTGATACAGTAACTCTGGTAAGAACCAGTCTACTGATACAGTAACTCTGGTAAGAACCAGTCTACTGATACAGTAACTCTGGTAAGAACCAGTCTACTGATACAGTAACTCTGGTAAGAACCAGTCTACTGATACAGTAACTCTGGTAAGAACCAGTCATCTAATTAAGTCTGCTTGGTCACACATGAAGAACTGACACAGTGGCAGGCAGTGTAATGGTATTATCAGAGTTATGTAAGGTACAGTAGTTACCTGGCTGTGTCACTAGGTCAACTGTAGCCTACTGGAGGAAAGTAGGGCTCTGCTCCAATATCCATACTAGAATTCCATTTATAAAGCATGCCCAATACATTGCTCCATTTGAAGTTGTGTGGTTATTTGGAATGTAGCCATTCTCTCTCTCCGCCATATGGAATTAGAAAGCATTTGCTCTAATTCAGTCAATTTAGATGGGCCTATCATACAATCTACTGTGTTTCTGTTGAGGTTCTAGAATAGATGGCAACCTGAGAAAGTCACTTTAGAATGTTACGCACTGAAGGTGACTCACATCAACACATCAATAATGTACAGTGCCTTGCGAAAGTATTCGGCCCCCTTGAACTTTGCGACCTTTTGCCACATTTCAGGCTTCAAACATAAAGATATAAAACTGTACTTTTTTGTGAAGAATCAACAACAATCATGAAGTGGAACGACATTTATTGGATATTTCAAACTTTTTTAACAAATCAAAAACTGAAAAATTGGGCATGCAAAATTATTCAGCCCCTTTACTTTCAGTGCAGCAAACTCTCTCCAGAAGTTCAGTGAGGATCTCTGAATGATCCAATGTTGACCTAAATGACTAATGATGATAAATACAATCCACCTGTGTGTAATCAAGTCTCCGTATAAATGCACCTGCACTGTGATAGTCTCAGAAGTCCGTTAAAAGCGCAGAGAGCATCATGAAGAACAAGGAACACACCAGGCAGGTCCGAGATACTGTTGTGAAGAAGTTTAAAGCCGGATTTGGATACAAAAAGATTTCCCAAGCTTTAAACATCCCAAGGAGCACTGTGCAAGCGATAATATTGAAATGGAAGGAGTATCAGACCACTGCAAATCTACCAAGACCTGGCCGTCCCTCTAAACTTTCAGCTCATACAAGGAGAAGACTGATCAGAGATGCAGCCAAGAGGCCCATGATCACTCTGGATGAACTGCAGAGATCTACAGCTGAGGTGGGAGACTCTGTCCATAGGACAACAATCAGTTGTATATTTCACAAATCTGGCCTTTTATGGAAGAGTGGCAAGAAGAAAGACATTTCTTAAAGATATCCATAAAAAGTGTTGTTTAAAGTTTGCCACAGGCCACCTGGGAGACACACCAAACATGTGGAAGAAGGTGCTCTGGTCAGATGAAACCAAAATTTAACTTTTTGGCAACAATGCAAAACGTTACGTTTGGCGTAAAAGCAACACAGCTGAACACACCATCCCCACTGTCAAACATGGTGGTGGCAGCAGCATCATGGTTTGGCCCTGCTTTTCAACAGCAGGGACAGGGAAGATGGTTAAAATTGATGGGAAGATGGATGGAGCCAAATACAGGACCATTCTGGAAGAAAACCTGATGGAGTCTGCAAAAGACCTGAGACTGGGACGGAGATTTGTCTTCCAACAAGACAATGATCCAAAACATAAAGCAAAATCTACAATGGAATGGTTCAAAAATAAACATATCCAGGTGTTAGAATGGCCAAGTCAAAGTCCAGACCTGAATCCAATCGAGAATCTGTGGAAAGAACTGAAAACTGCTGTTCACAAATGCTCTCCATCCAACCTCACTGAGCTCAAGCTGTTTTGCAAGGAGGAATGGGAAAAAATGTCAGTCTCTCGATGTGCAAAACTGATAGACATACCCCAAGCGACTTACAGCTGTAATCGCAGCAAAAGGTGGCGCTACAAAGTATTAACGTAAGGGGGCTGAATAATTTTGCACGCCCAATTTTTCAGTTTTTGATTTGTTAAAAAAGTTTGAAATATCCAATAAATGTCGTTCCACTTCATGATTGTGTCCCACTTGTTGTTGATTCTTCACAAAAAAAATACAGTTTTATATCTTTATGTTTGAAGCCTGAAATGTGGCAAAAGGTCACAAAGTTCAAGGGGGCCGAATACTTTCGCAAGGCACTGTAAGTGAAATGCTGCACTAAGTAAATTATTGCATTAACCCTTGAATTGTCTCTTCTTGAAAAACAATTCACCTTAAAATTCTTATTACTAACAACTCAAATAAGAACTTCCCATAGTTTTTTTTCCAACTTCATGTTTATTTTGGAAATAACGAGTTCTACTAGGAGGTTGAGTCAGGTCATACCAGCAATGCCATATTAGAATGGCAATTTGCATAGCATTTGTGACCGACCACCTCGATTTGAAAGTGTTTTTTTTTTTTTATACATAGGATAAGAGATTTATCCTATATAAGAGATTCAAAGCTAGAAATAGTATATCATACACTGCAGTTGAGGATCAAATGGGAAAGTAATTCTGCTTTGAAAGTTGATAAACTTGTAACCACACTTTTGAGAAAATGGCCTTTGAATATTTTGGTAAACCTACTGGAGAGCTCCTCTTTTTCTACACCCATTCAGAATCGTTCACACCCTCTTAAGCCTTTTGCCCCACCCATCTCTTTAATGATTCACATGTGAGGCCATGTGCTAAATAGTGAGTACGGTAGTTTTCTAACAAAAGATTTCCAGACTAGAGGCCGGTTTATACGACTTCTATCTACATGTCTGTATACAGTTGTCGCAGTGACATCATGAACATTCTATTGTCGTCCAACATCAAACATGTCGTTATGAAAAAGTACAAACACACAAGAACAACAGGCTGCATGACATCATGTAGCCTAGGGTCCGAAATAGAATAACTGGTGTTTTTTACACCAATAAACCCATCTGTTTAAAAATGTATTTCGTATATGTCAATCTAGCAAACCAGGCAACTAAAATGACATTTTACCCCTTTTTTGTGATATCCAATTGGTAGTTACTGTCTTGTCCCCATCGCTGTAACTCCAGTACGGACTCGGGAGAGGCGAAGGTCGAGAGCCATGCGTCCTCCGAAACATGACCCCCGCCAAGCCGCACTGCTTCTTGACACACTGCTCACTTAACCCAGAAGCCAGTCGCACCAATGTGTCAGAGGAAGCACTGTACACCTGGCAACCATGTCAGTGTAAACCTACTGGAGAGCTCCTCTTTTTCTACACCCATTCAGAATCGTTCACACCCTCTTAAGCCTTTTGCCCCACCCATCTCTTTAATGATTCACATGTGAGGCCATGTGCTAAATAGTGAGTACGGTAGTTTTCTAACAAAAGATTTCCAGACTAGAGGCCGGTTTATACGACTTCTATCTACATGTCTGTATACAGTTGTCGCAGTGACATCATGAACATTCTATTGTCGTCCAACATCAAACATGTCGTTATGAAAAAGTACAAACACACAAGAACAACAGGCTGCATGACATCATGTAGCCTAGGGTCCGAAATAGAATAACTGGTGTTTTTTACACCAATAAACCCATCTGTTTAAAAATGTATTTCGTATATGTCAATCTAGCAAACCAGGCAACTAAAATGACATTTTACCCCTTTTTTGTGATATCCAATTGGTAGTTACTGTCTTGTCCCCATCGCTGTAACTCCAGTACGGACTCGGGAGAGGCGAAGGTCGAGAGCCATGCGTCCTCCGAAACATGACCCCCGCCAAGCCGCACTGCTTCTTGACACACTGCTCACTTAACCCAGAAGCCAGTCGCACCAATGTGTCAGAGGAAGCACTGTACACCTGGCAACCATGTCAGTGTGTATGCGCCCGGCCCATCACAGGAGTCGTTAGAACGCAATGGGACAAAGACATCCCGGCCGGCCAAACCCTCCCCTAACCCGGATGACGCTGGGCCAATTGTGCGTCTCCAAATGGGTCTCCAGGTCGCAGACGGCTGCAACACAGCCCGGGATCTAACCCGAATCTGTAGTGACGCCGTTAGCACTGCATTGCAGTACCTTAGAGACCGGGCAACAACCTCCCCCTCAAAGTCAGTGAAACAAAGGAGCTGATCGTGAATTTCAGGAAACGGAGGGCTGAGCAGACCACCATTCACATCGACAGGGCTCTAGCTGAGCGGGCCGAGAGCTTCAAGTTCCTCTGTGTCAACATCACTAAGGATCCATCATGGTCCAAACACACCAACAAAGTCGTGAAGAGGGCACAACAACGCCTCTTCTCTGAAGGAGTCTGAAAATAATTGTCATGGGCTCTCAGATCCTGAAAAAGTCCTACAGCTGCACCATTGAGAGCATCTTGACTGGCTGCATCACTGCTTCATATGGAAACTGCTTGGCATCCAATGGCAAGGCGCTACAGAGGGTAGAGCGGATGGCCCAGGACCTCTATACCAGGCGGTGTCAGAGGAAGGCCCTAAAAATTGTCAAAGACTCCAGCCACCCAAGTCATAGACTGTTCTCTCTGCTACCACACGGCAAGCGGTACCGATGCTCCAAGTCTGGAACCAACAGGACTCTGAACAGCTTCTACCCCAAGCCATAAGACTACTAAATAGTTGGTTAACTTCTGTATTTAACTAACTAGCTACCCAGACTATCTGCATTTACCCTTTTTGTGCTAAAAGAATATTGGACAGAAGAGCGCAGTGACTTTCAACATGGCACCGTCATAGGATACCACCTTTCCAACAAGTAATTTCATCAAATTTCTGCACTGCTAGAGCTGCCCCGTTCAACTGTAAGTGCTTTTATTGTGAAGTGGAAACGTCAAGAAGCAACAACGACTCAGCCGTGAAGTGATAGGCCACACAAACTCACAGAAAGGGACCGCCGAGTGCTGAAGCACATAGCACGTACAATTAGTCTGTCCTCGGTTGCAACATTCACTACCCAGTGAGTGTTGGAGCAGGGAAAAACATTCTCTGAAGTGATGAATCACACTTCCCCATCTGCCAGTCCGACGGACGTATCTGGGTTTGGCAGATGCAAAGAGAACGCTACCTGCCTGAATGCATAATGTCAACTGTAAAGTTTGATGGAGAAGGAATAATGGTCTAGGGCTGTTTTTCATGGTTCGGGCTAGGCTCCCTTAGTTCCAGTGAAAGGAAATCTTACTGTGACAGCATACAATGACATTCTAGACGATTCTGTGCTTCCAACTTTGTGGCAACAGTTTGGGGAAAGCCATTTGCTGTTTCAGCATGACATTGCCCCTGTGCACAAAACAAGTTCCATACAAAAATGGTTTGTCAAGACTGGTGTGGAAGAACTTGACTGGCCTGCATAGAGCCCTGACCTCAACCCCATCGAAAAGCTTTGGGATGAATTGGAATGCCGAAGAGCCAGGCCTAATCGCCCAACATCATTTCCCGACCTCACCAATGCTTGTGGCTGAATGGAAGCAAGTCCCGCAACAATGCTCCACCATCTAGTGGAAAGCCTTCACAGAAGAGTGGAGGCTGTAGTAGCAGCAAAGGGGGAACCAACTCCATATTAATGCCCATCACTTTGGAATGAGATGTTCGACCAGCAGGTGACCACTTACTTTTGGTCATGTAGTGTATAACCCTCAATGACCTTGTACCCCTTGTAAATAACCACTTTATCGTTACTCATTGTGTATCTATTATTACATGTTTTACTTTATTATTTCTCTTTTCTTTCTCTCTGCATTGTTGGTAATCATTTCAATGTTAACCCACACCTGTTGTTTACGAAGCATGTGACAAATACATTTGATTTGATAGGCGACCTTTCTTAAGGCTAGGCTTCCCGCTAGCGGGACAACTTCTGGTGAAGCTGGAGGGCGTGCAGTTCAAATAAATAATCATAAAAATAATGGATATACAACATTTAGGAACATACAACATACATACAAGTCTTATATCGGTTAAAAGCTTACATTTGTGTTAATCTAACTGCACTGTAAGATTTACAATAGCTATTACAGCGAAAGCATGCATGTGGGGAGCCGTCCTCAAACAACCACATCTCAATATTTTTCCATCGGTTTCAGAAATGGCGATTAAATATACACTTCCTCTGATTTGTCATCCAAAGGGTCCCAGCTACAACCTGTTGTCGTTTTGTTAGATAAAATCCTTCTTTATATCCCAAAAAGTCTGTTTAGTTGGCACCATCGATTTGAGTAATCCACTCGTTCAACATGCCAAGATAGGAATCCGAAAATCTTCCCCTAAACTTTGTTTCAACAAGTCAAAATACGTTTCTATTTAATCCTCAGATACCCTAAAATGTAATTAAACTATCATTTTATAAGGAAGGAAGTATGTTCAATAGGAAAACGATATTAGCAGGTGCGTGTCCTCTTCCTTGTGCGCATGCACGAATTTCAAAGTCTATCCCTGTGGTAAAACATATCATTCTTCCCCGTTTTGGAAGAAACAAGCCTGAAACCTTGAACATAGACTACTGACACCCAGTGGAAGCCATAGGAATTGCATCCTGAGAGCAAGATTTCAGAATGGGCTCTCAAATGGTTGGTTTTTCTTTGGATTTTCTCCTACCATATCTATTGTGTTATAGTCTACTACATCATGTGGTAGCAATGGTACCAATTACAATGGTACCAATTATATGCATATCCTGGCTTCAGGGCCTGAGCAACAGGCAGTTTACTTTGGGCATGTCAGTCAGGTGGAAATTGACCATATGTCATGTTTATTATATATTATAATATAGTGTGTTGTCAACGATTCAATCATGGGGCGGCAGGTAGCCTAGTGGTTAGAGCGTTGGACTAGTAACTGAAAGGTTGCAAGCTCAATCCCTGAGCTGACAAGGTAAAAATCTGTTGTTCTGCCCCTGAACAAGGCAGTTAACCCATTGTTCCTAGGCTGTCACTGAAAATAAGAATTTGTTCTTAACTGACTTGCCTAGTTAAATAAAGGTTAAAAAATGCACAGATAGGACTCTAGTAATTATGCTGTAATAGTTTGTGTCGGGGCTCGGGTCAGTCTGTTATATCTGGAGTATTTTTCCTGTCTTATCCGGTGTCCTGTGTGAATTTAAGTATGCTCCTTCTAATTCTCTTCGAGAGAGAGAGAGAGAGAGAGAGAGAGAGAGAGAGAGAGAGAGAGAGAGAGAGAGAGAGAGAGAGAGAGAGAGAGAGAGAGAGAGAGAGAGAGAGAGAGAGAGAGAGAGAGAGAGAGAGAGAGAGAGAGAGAGAGAGAGAGAGAGAGAGAGAGAGAGAGAGAGAGAGAGAGAGAGAGAGAGAGAGAGAGAGAGAGAGAGAGAGAGAGAGAGAGAGAGAGAGAGAGAGAGAGAGAGAGAGAGAGAGAGAGAGAGAGAGAGAGAGAGAGAGAGAGACACACAAACAAACAAACAAACAAACAAACAAACAAACAAACAAACAAACAAACAAACAAACAAACAAACAAACAAACAAACAAACAAACAAACAAACAACTGTTCTGCTGCGGCTACGGAACCCTGACCTGTTCACCAGACGTGCTACCTTGTCCCGGACCTGCTGTTTTCGACTCTCTCTGAATGATTGGCTATGATAAGCCAACTGACATTTACTCCTGAGTTGCTGACCTGTTGCACACTCTACAACTACTGTGATTATTATTGACCCTGCTGGTCATCTATGAACATTTGAACAACTTGGCTATGTTCTGTTATAATCTCCACCCTGCACAGCCAGAAGAGGACTGGCCACCCCTCATAGCCTGGTTTCTCTCTAGGTTTCTTCCTGGGTTCCTGCCTTTCTAGGCCTGGTTCCTCTGTAGGTTTCTTCCTAGGTTCCTGCCTTTCTAGGGAGTTTTTCCTAGTCATCGTGCTTCTACATCTGCATTGCCTGCTGTTTGGGGTTTTAGACTGGGTTTCTGCATAGCACTTTGTGACACCGGCTGATGTGAAAAGGGCTTCATTTGATTGATTAATTGATTGACTGCATATTTCAACCATGTGTGCATCAAAGCATCTGGTCATATGTGCACAGGTTGAATTGGCATGCAGATATGTGACAATCAAAGACAATTATGCAGTTTTGCAAATATGTGCAAGAAAGTCTGAAAAAGTAAACGTGTTTGTTTATTTTTTTTTTGTTAGTCTGCATCAAAACATACATATTTGGACTCCTTTTGTGTAAAGGTACGAGGCCAGAAACTACTGTGTATTTCAGCTGCAAACAAAGGGTTTTGGAAATTAGTCTTCTACCCAGCCAATATAGGTCAAGGATAGTCTCGTGCGTAAAAGCCGAATACACAACTCTGGAATAACAAATACTATAGGAAACACGTTCTTATGCTTTTTCCAATATCATTTTCTCTATGTTATTTTGTTCTGTCCTGCACTGCGGTATATCCGGTCAGTTATGGATAATAAAGGACCTTTGATTTATCAATGGCTCTGTGCACTCGGTGTTGTCAATTGGCCGCACTCTGTAGTTTTGTCATCTCTGGTCTACACCACTGTGCCTATCTACCAATGAGAACGGACATGGAAATTAACCCCACCTTATAGGGCCGGATGGAATGTTTTCTCGAGCAATCAGAGTTTGTGGGCGGAGCATGGTGTGAAGATCCGCCCCTCGGCCACGTAGTTAATCTATTGACGTCAATGCTCCTGGCACGAAGCTGTGTGTGACGGGCTTGACGATTATGTGTGAGACAAAAATCACTCCCCTACAGTGTGTGTGTGTGTGTGTGCCTTTGCCTGCTTGGGTACGGAATGTCCCTGTAGTGTATGGCATCTCCCTGTGCACACTAACTTCACACTTTCACAGTGGGTTACAAGATTGCAAGAGTTGAATGCACTCATGACATAAAACTATAATTGTGCATCATCAAGAAGGGACATGGCATCATGCTGACATTTAGAAACCCACGTGAACTCGTCATCTTTAGGTTGCCATTATGTGTTCTGCCCTGACGTCAACGCACTCAGTAACTGATGGAAGACTATTGATTACTGCACGACCTTTGGCTTCCATGACCTCCAGCCATTGACTTGACCTAATCATATCTACAATGATCAGACTGACATGTTGCATCATATCTTAGAAGGCTATAGTGTAATGTGTATTACCTATGCCCTGTGTGTCTGTGGGTGTGTTGTGTGTATGGCCTAGTTAAATAAAGGTTCAATATTTCTTTTCAATTTTTAATGACATATAAAATATAGTGCACAATTAGGCTGTGTGTTGTGTGTATGTTCAGTGTAAGTCTGTGTGTATGTTCGTGCGTGCGTTCATGTGTGAGTATGTATAGTATGTCAAATCAAATCTTTGTGTGTGTAGGCCACCAAGGGGCATCAGAGTGCTTCAGAAAGATTAGTAACCTCTTGGAAGTAACCTACTGCTGGAGATTATTTGAGAACCAGGGGAGGAGCCTTTCACAAGCGAAGTGTCTCCTCATAAAACAGGAAAACAGACTCACTAAACCTTTCTGACACTCAGCCAACTCTCAAGGTTCCTTCAAGATAAACAGTTATTATTGTCTGCTCTATTCTTATGCATCACATTCCAAGGTTTTGGCTACACTCTGAAAACAGCATGTGTGTGTTTTTGACAACTTGGCATGAAAAGAGTGCATGGTTTAGTCAAACTGTCAACTTTTTTAATATACTTTAATACGGCCAGCTAACGAAACACATTGTTGTATTGACGTTGTCAACTGTTTCAGGAGTGTGAACAGATTTAATGCGCTTAAAGAACAGAGATTGATGAGGAACAAAGAGATTAACATGAATCAAACAAACTCTCAGCAAAGCTCTCAGTCTCTCTCAATTCAGTCAATTTCAATTCAAGGCGCTTTATTGGCATGGGAAACATATGTTAACATTGCCAAACAATCTCTCTTGCGCGAACACACACACACACACACAATATGACCGGCAGAGAGTGAGAGAGAACAAACACCATTGTAAATACAACCCATATTTATGTTTATTTATTTTGCCTTTTGTACTTCAACTATTTGCATATTGTTACAATGCTGTACATAGTCATAATATATTTAAAATTATTATATTATTTTGTGAGTGTAATGTTTACTGTTAATTTGATTGTTTTTCACTTTTGGTTATTATCTATTTCACTTGTTTTGGCAATGTAAACATATGTTTCCCATGGCAATAATGTACTTTGAATTGAATTGAGAGGAGGAGCGGTCTTTGAATGTGAATCCATCCCCCTTTCGGTTTCCTACCCCAACCCCCGAGAGAGAGAGAGGGGGGAGTGGAAAGGAAACGGAAAAGACGAAACACACACAATCCTCCTAATTTCAAAACCCCGGACTGTGCAGAAGAAAAGACAACTCGCTGAAGAAAATAACACTTCTAACCACCTATTTTATTTGTCAATCTAACCTCCCTTTTACTTTTCCGTTTTTTCTGTCCTTATTATCAGTCGGTGGTAGATTGAACTCCCCTGCTCTACTCAGTAAAAGGTTCCAGTGTTCGCTGGAGCAGAGATGCCCCCCCAGCCGGAGGTGAGCACACATTTCCGGGACTTCCTCAAGAGTTTTCTCGGCATCATCCGAATTCTCCAAATCCTATTCGGAGCTGGACTATGGGTCACAATCGCCGCCAACAAATACGAAGGCTCCATCCACTTCGTCCTGTTTGTGGCAGTCCTCTTCTGGCTCCTCACCCTCGCCGCCTTCTTCATCACTCTCCTGGACAAGAAGGACCTCGTCCCCATTTTAGGAGGGGACCGGTGGTTGCTTAGCAACCTTCTTCACGACATCGCGGCCGCGGTGCTTTATCTACCGGTGATCGGCGTCATGATCTACAAAACGGAGCGCTACGCATACTGCAACCTGGAGCAATACAAACACAACTGCCTGTATAAAGTCTACCTGGCTGCCACTGTGTTCGCATGTCTGGGCGCTGTGGTGTATCTTGTCTCCGCGGTGTATATGGGCTGTAGGAAGTGCCGGGGTGAGCAGACGGTGGTTTGAGAGAGAAGGGAGGACAGAGGGGAACCGAGTGAGGGATAGGGCAGAGGACTGGTGGAGGGAGGCAAGAGCTTTCCCTGGATAGGGGAGAGGACACGGGTGGAGAGGGGGTATTTTATGTCCTCAAACTGTCTTCTTGGCTCAAACTCCTACAGGTTTGTCCATATTCTGTTCCGTAATTTAATGTCAGTATCATTTCAGTAGCTTACCAAAGTATATATTTTATATTTTTATCTGTGTGTTTTTTTGTTGGACCATAATACTTTTTTGGTAGGCCTACTCCAGTGTTTTTGTTTTGACTGACAACAACATTCCAAAGCTCTGAGATGTCCAGTCCAGGCATGGGCGTGTTATCTGTGCCTTTAAAAACATACCTTATGCTTTTCAGCCTACAACAAGCTGTAATAGCAAGGACATGAGATTATATGCCTTTGATATGAAAATAACTACACCATATTTGTTGATAATGTTTTTAAGTGTTCTTTTAGCAAGAATGAATCCTTGTCTATATCAAAAACAAAACCAAGTCTGTTCCTAATTAAAGTGTTCTTTGTGTTAAGACCAAATGTTGATGCATTAAAACCAATGTCAGGGTTATTTTCTTTGGTAATAACACTGTCATTAATGCCGGAGTACCAGCATCTTAAACGTTCTGCTGCTTGAGCTTCTGTTCCTATTATAGAATATTATCTGAAAGCATTATGGAGCTCCTGAACCTACATATAAAGTGTACTGGCACACATAATGAGTACCGGAACCTATTTCAGTCCAAGTCAAGCAGTGCCTACAGTAGTCCTGTTTGTTTCCAATAATAACAATTTCCAGAGTTTTTTCTAATCTGAAAAGTATGCCTCTGCAAACTCTGTCTGGCCCTACCTTTATGTATGTGTGTCTATGTGAGTGTGTGTGTCTGTCTATGTGAGTGTGTGTGTGTCTATGTGAGTGTGTGTGTGTGTGTCTATGTGAGTGTGTGTGTGTGTGTGTGTATGTGAGTGTGTGTGTGTGTGTGTGTATGTGAGTGTGTGTGTGTGTGTGTGTGTGTGTGTGTGTGTCTATGTGAGTGTGTGTGTGTGTGTCTATGTGAGTGTGTGTGTGTGTGTGTGTGTCTATGTGAGTGAGTGTGTGTGTCTATGTGAGTGAGTGTGTGTGTCTATGTGAGTGAGTATGTGAGTGTGTGTGTGTGTGTGTATGTGAGTGTGTGTGTGTGTGTGTGTGTGTGTGTGTGTCTATGTGAGTGTGTGTGTGTGTCTATGTGAGTGAGTGTGTGTGTCTATGTGAGTGTGTGTGTGTATGTGAGTGAGTGTGTGTGTCTATGTGAGAGTGTGTGTGTCTATGTGAGTGTGTGTCTATGTGGGTGTGTGTATTGAAGTGCAGATGATGGTGTTGGTTTCCCAAACGAGAGCCAGATTGGTGTGGGGAGCAGATTGGGGTGGGGAGCCCTCAGCTACTTCCTGTCTGAGACAAACTGGCTTAACCAATCAGCAGGGGTGGCTGGGATGCCACACAGCCACATAAAAGACAGAAGAGTGTGTGCCTTTACTCTGTAATCACTTCCTCTGTGACTGGAATTGTGTATGTGTGTGGGTATGTATTTATGTGCTTATTGTTATATCTGTGAGTGTGTGTGTGTGACAGAGAGAGAGAGATAAAGATCATAGTGATTGGGAAAGTGGCAGTTCTTACAGGAATTAACGGTGGGGGTTTAGGGTGTGTATGTGGAGGGGGAGGGAAGAGAAGGGTTGATGATTAGTGATGTAGAAGTGGTCTGCAGGGAGATGAGATGGTCTATTCCTGGGAAACACACATTTCCTGCTAACTTCCTCCTCAGAGAGAAAAAAGTAACAAAGCACGACAATGAAGCAGAAATAAATCCAGCCACAAGGTGTATGACACAGCCTAAACCTAGTGGACCCATGTTCTGTGCTGAGCCAGAGAGACATGAAGCGAAATTAACATTTTGGAACAGGACCCATGTTCTGTGCTGAGCCAGGGAGACATTAAGCGATATTAACATTTTGGAACAGGACCCATGTTCTGTGCTGAGCCAGAGACATGAAGCAAGGGAGGAAGGAAGCATTGTGAAAATGTTGGTTGCTGAGCCCTGGGTAGACTGGAGGACACAAAACACAAGATGGAATGGTAAGGCTAATGTTGAACAGATGCATTGCAGGGATATAAAGTAAATCTGTGTGTGTGTTTGTGTGTGTGTGTGTGAGAGAGAGAGAGAGAGAGTCATAAGTGATGGGTCTGCAACACAGGCCAAGCAAACAGCTCAGATAGAAAGTAGATCCTTCCCTCCTCAATAAGACCTGCTAACTCCACCCCTCCTACGCTCACAACTTCGATCAGTAACAAATACTTTTCATTTGATCCTCTTTCCAAAAGTACAGTTATGTGAATCTGATTTGTTTTTAGGGAAGCTGACAGCTTTGCTTGTGTTGCATAAAGGAGTTGTCGTTTTCTCAAATGTTCTCTCTAGTCAGAACCAGATATTTTGACTCAGCCATGTATGGACTGACTGTAAGAGCAAGACACTGTACCTAAGAGCGTCTGCCAAGGAACTATGTGTAATGTGTGTCGGAGCTGCTGCCTAGTGTTTAAGAACATGGGTGAGAGAGAGAGAAAGAAAGAAAGAGAGCCATTGGACAGATGTGGAATAGAGTGAGATTGTGTTTTACCATCTTAACGAAGAAATAAAGTGAGAAGGGGGAGGTAGGACAGAGACGGAGGGAGAAGAAGAAAGACAGGGACGAGAGAGAGAGAGAGTGTGAGGAAAATATAAAGAGAGAGAGAATGAGCGAGTGAGAGCATTGGGATAGAGAGAAACCCTGGGAGAAGGGCACTTCAACACGTATAAAGCCAGACAGATTAGTTCAGAGTGCCAGCCCAGTGATATTTACTCTGGCTACTCAACCAGAGAGACATTTCCTGTATGGACTCTAACTGGACTAGAGTAGACTGGGCGAGACCAGTTAACACTTCAATGGTCTCTCTCTATCTCTCTCAATTAAAATAAATTCAAAGGGGTTAGGAACATATGTTTACATTCCTAAAGCAAGTAACATAGATAATAAACAAAAGTAAAATAAATAATAAAAATGAACAGTAAACATTACACTCACAAAAGTCCCAAAGGAATAGAGACATTTCAAATGTCATATTATGGCTGAACAGTGCCTTCCATAAGTATTCAGACCCCTTGACTTTTTACACATTTTGTTTGGTTACAGCCATCAATCAGCAATCTACACACAATACCCCATAATGATATTTTTGCAAATTTATTAAGAATAAAAAAAACTGAAATACCTTTTTTACATAAGTATTCAGACCCTTTGCTATGAGACTCGAAATGGAGCTCAGGTACATCCTGTTTCCTTTGATCATCCTTGAGATGTTTCTACGACTTGATTGGAGTCCACCTGTGGTACATTCAATTGATTGGACAATATTTGGAAAGGCACACATCTGTGTATATAAGGTCCCACAGTTGAGTGCATGTCAGAGCAATAACCAATGCATGAGGTTGAAGGAATTGTCCGTAGAGCTACGAGACAGGATTGTGTCAAGGCACAGATCTGTGGAAGGATACCAATTGTTTTTTACATCATTTAAGGTCCCCAAGAACACAGTTGCCTCCATCATTCTTGGAAGAAGTTTGGAACCACCTAAAACTCTTCCTAGAGCTGGCCACCTGGCCAAACTGAGCAATTGGGGGAGAAGGACCTTGGTCAGGGAGGTGACCAAGAACCCGATGGTCACTGACAGAGCTCTACAGTTCCTCTGTGGAGATGGGAGAACCTTCCAGAAGGACAACCATCTCTGCAGCACTCCACCAATCAGGACTTTATGGTAGAGTGACCAGACGGAAGCTGCATCCTTGTCTCCCCCCACGGCCCTGTGGAAAGAAATACGTTTTTTGCCCATTTTAACCCTGCACTTGTTGTTGGTGTCCATGGATTTTATATTGTTGTATGTTTATCCCCAACACCGCTTTCCATCAGTTTATTTAGCAGACCCTCATGCCAAATTGAATCAAAAGCTTTTTTAAATGTAAAAAAAATGTATCCTTTATTTAACTAGGCAAGTCAGTTAAGAAAAAATCTTATTTACAATGACGGCCTACACCGGCCAAACCCTACACCGGCCAAACCCTACCCCGGCCAAACCCTACACCGGCCAAACCCTACACCGGGCAAACCCTACCCGGCCAAACCCTACACCGGCCAAACCCTACACCGGCCAAACCCTACCCCGGGCAAACCCTACCCCGGCCAAACCCTACCCCGGCCAAGCCCTACACCGGGCAAACCCTACACCGGCCAAACCCTACCCCGGCCAAACCCTACACCGGCCAAACCCTACCCCGGCCAAACCCGGACAATGCTGGGCCAAGTGCGCTGCCCTATGGGACTCCCAATCACGGCCAGTTGTGATACAGCCTGGATTCAAACCAGGGTGTCTGTAGTAACGCCTCAAGCACTGAGATGCAGTGCCTTAGCCCGCTGTGCCAATCAGGATCTCAACAAAGCGGCAGGTAGCCTAGTGGTTAGAGTGTTGAGCCAGTAACTGAAAGGTTGCAAGATCGAATCCCTGAGCTGACAAGGTAAAAATCTGTCGTTCTTCCCCTGAACAAGGCAGTTAACCCACTGTTCCTAGGCTGTCATTGTAAATGAGAGTTTGTTCTTAACTGACTTGCCTAGTTAAATCAAAAATCAACAAAGCATGAGAAGAGTTTGCCTTTGTTTGTTTGTATATTAGGGTGTGCAGGGTGAATATGTGGTATGTTGTACAGTAAATATAGCCAATTGGAAATTTGATCGGGTGTAGAAGGGGAATAAACTGATCTGTGGGAGTGTGGCTGGGGTTTGTTTGGGGGGGGGTTGACTGGTTGGGGTGGGGATGTGTCTCTCTCTCCATGTCCCCTTTACCTGTCTTTTTCCTATCTGTCTCTCCCTGTCTGTCTCTCTCAAACCCCTAAAAACTAGTGCAGAGTGAAACAAGTCCTAAAGAATAGGGAGAGACAGTGAAGCACTATCTTACAAAAAATAATACTGTTGCTATGGACTGACATCAACTAGCTGAATGACTGATAGGGATGTGTTGTCAGCCATTTTCTGCCAAGAAATCTAAAACGGACTTCATCATTCCAAATGGCCCACAATGACTCGACTGTGATTCACAGCTATAATTACATCACTGGCAGGCTTTCTGATTCAGAGTGGTTGGGTTAAATGCGGAAGACACATTACGGTTGAATGCAGTCAGTTTTGCAACTGACTAGGTGCCCCCTTTCCCTTTCTGTATCTTCAAGAACATGAACAAAGTGCCACCTGTCTCTCTATTTGGGAATTGCTGTGCCCATATTAACAAATCATACCCAGAGTAGAGTAGGCCCTCATCCTAGATCAGCTGTACCTGGGTCTGTGCAGAAGAAAAAACTCTCTGACAAATTTGACACTTCTAACAACCTATTAAGCAAATCTACCCTCCTTTTTTCTATCTTTTATTTGAGTCAGTGTTAGATTGAAAGCCCCTGCTCTACTCAGTTAAAGGACCCAGTGTTCTCCAGAGCAGAAATCCCCCCTCCCCAACATTTCCCGGGACTTCCTCAAGACTTTTCTCAACTTCATCCAAATCCTATTCGGAGCTGGACATTGGGTTACAATTGCCGCCAACAAATACGAAGGCTCCATCCACTTGGTCTTGTTCGTGGCAGTCCTCTTTCTGGCTCCTCACCCTCGCAGCCTTCTTCATCACTCTCCTGGATATGCAGGACCTCGTCCTCATCTTGGGAGGGCAACCTAATTCATAACATGGCAGCCGCGGTGCTGTATCTACCAGTGATTGGCGACATGATCTAGAAGACCAAGCGGTACGCACAATGCAACCTAGAGCAATGTATAAAGTCTACCTGGCTGCCAACGTGCTCGCATTGTGGTGTATCTTGTCTCGGCAGTATATGTGGGCTGTAGGAAGTGCCGGGGCGAGCAGACGGTGGTTTGAGAGAGGGAGGGGAGGACAGAGGGGGACAGAGGAGTAAGGGATGGGGGACTAGGGGAGGGAGGCAGGAGGTCTCATATGGGAGAGGAGGGGGGGGGTATTTTCTGTACCCCAAAGATAAGGGAGTGTCCTCTTGTCTTCTTGGCTCAAATTCCTATAGGTTTGTCCATATTTTGTTTTGTAATTTAATGTCAGTATTAATTTATTAACTTATCAAAGTATATTTTATATTTGAGTGTGTTTTTTAAAATATGGCAGCAAGCTATCAACCAAAAACCTTTAAAAAAAAAAAAAAAAAATTTTTTTTGGGGGGGGGGGGGGGTGGGCCTAGTCCAGTGTTTTGGTAGGCCTAGTCCAGTGTTTTGTTAGGCCTAGTCCAGTGTTTTGGTAGGCCTAGTCCAGTGTTTTGGTAGGCCTAGTCCAGTGTTTTTGTTTTGACTGGCAACAACATTCCAATGCTCTGAGCAGTCGTCAGGGCATGGGCGTATTATCTGTGCCTTTACAAACACACCACTTGTGTTTTGCAGCCTACAACAAGCTGTAATGGCAAGGACATGAGATTACATACCTTTGATATGAAAATAACTACACCAAATTTGTTGGCAAGAAAGAATCCATGTCTATATCAAAAACAGAACCAAGTCTGTTCCTAATTATTCCTGAAATGTCCTCCATGTTAAGGCCAAATGTATTAAAACCAATGTCACTGAACACCAGAGACAGGGTTCTCTTCTTTGGTAATAACACCCTCATTAATTAACATTCTACATTTGACATTTTTTGTCCTTTAGTAGACGCGACTTACAGTTAATGCATTCATCTTAAGATAGCTAGGTAGAACAACCACATATCACAGACAAGGGACCTGAGGTGGCAGAACGGAGTGCTCGGGTTGGGGTGTGGAGTTTGATCGTAGCCTGAAGGTAGGGAGGGGCAGTTCCTCTTGCTGATCCGTCAGAAAGCACCATGGTCTTGTAGTGGATGCAAGCTTCGACTGGAAGCCAGTGGTTGTGCAGAGGAGTGGGTGACATGAGAGAACTTGAGAAGGTTCAAAACCAGGCTGGCTGCAGCATTCTGGATAAGTTGCAGGGGTTTGATGGCACAAGAGGAGAACCCAGCCAACAACGAGTTGCGGTAGTTCAGACGGGAGAGGACAAGTGCCTGGATTAGGAATTGTGCCTCTTCCTGTGTGAGGTAGGGTCGTACTCTACTGATGTTGTAGAGCATGAACCTGCAGGAGCGAGTCACTGCTTTGATTTTTGCAGAGAACGACAGGGTGTTGTCTAGGATCACGTGAAGGTTATTTACGCTTTGGGAGGGCGACACTGTGGAGCTGTCAACAACTGGTGGAGAGGTTTTTGAGCAGGCAGGCAGGCCTCCCTGGGAGGAAGAGCAGCTCTGTCTTGTCGAGGTTGAGCTTGAGGTGGTGGGCCGACATCCAAGTTGAGATATCTGCCAGGCACGCAGAGATGCGTGTCGCCACCTGGGTGTCAGAAGGAGGGAAGGAGAAAAGTAGTTGATTGTCATCCTCACAGAAATGATAGGAGAGACAATGTGAGGATATGACTTGGTGTATAGAGGGAAGAGGAGAGAGACTAAAACCAGGGGACACCAGTAGTGAGAGTACGTAGTGCAGACACAGATCCTCTCCACGTCACGTGGTAGGAGCGGCCTGCCAGGTAGGATGCAGTCCAAGAATGTGCAGCGCCTGAGACGCACAGCCCTGAGAGGGTGGAGAGGAGGACCTGATAGAGCCTGAGACACTCAGCCCTGAGAGGGTGGAGACGAGGACATGATAGAGCCTGAGACACCCAGCCCTGAGAGGGTGGAGAGGAGGACCTGATAGAGCCTGAGACACTCAGCCCTGAGAGGGTGGAGAGGAGGACCTGATGGTTCACGTGTCGAAGGCAGTGGATAGATCTAGGAGGATGAGAACAGAGGAGAGAGAGTCAGCTCTGGCAGTGCAGAGGAGAGAGAGTCAGCTCTGGCAGTGCGGAGAGCCTCCGTGACACAGAGGAGAGAGAGTCAGCTCTGGCAGTTGAGGAGAGTCTCCGTGACACAGAGGAGAGAGAATCAGCTCGGGCAGTGAGGAGAGTCTCCGTGACACAGAGGAGAGAGAGTCAGCTCTGGCAGTTGAGGAGAGTCTCCGTGACACAGAGGAGAGAGAGTCAGCTCTGGCAGTGAGGAGAGTCTCCGTGACACAGAGGAGAGAGAGTCAGCTCTGGCAGTGAGGAGAGTCTCCGTGACACAGAGGAGAGAGAGTCAGCTCTGGCAGTGCAGAGGAGAGAGAGACTCAGCTTTGGCAGTGCGGAGAGCCTCCGTGACACAGAGGAGAGAGAGTCAGCTCTGGCAGTGCGGAGAGCCTCCGTGACACAGAGGAGAGAGAGTCAGCTCTGGCAGTGAGGAGAGTCTCCGTGACACAGAGGAGAGAAAGTCAGCTCTGGCAGTGCGGAGAGCCTCCGTGACACAGAGGAGAGAGAGTCAGCTCTGGCAGTGAGGAGAGTCTCCGTGACACAGAGGAGAGAGGGTCAGCTCTGGCAGTGAGGAGAGCCTCCGTGACACAGAGAAGAGGAGTCTCAGTTGAGTGACCCGTCTTGAAGGCTAGGGTCAAGAAAATCATTCTGAGAGAGATAGCGAGAGAGTTGATCCTAGACAGCATGCTCAAGTGTTTTGAAAAGAAAAGAAAGAAGGGATACAGGTCAATCGTTTTTGACACCAGATGAGTCGAGTGTTGGTTTCTTTTGAGGAGGGGAGCAACTTGGGCAATTTTAAAGTCAGAGGGGACGTAGCCAGTAGTCAGGGATGAGTTGATGAGGGAAGTGAGGAATGGGAGAAGGTCTCCAGAGATGGTCTGGAGAAGGGAGGAGGGGAAGGAGTTGAACGGGAAGATTGTCGGGCAGACAGATCTCACTCGTCGCAGGATGTCATCTGGAGAGAGAGGGGAGAAAGAGCTCAAGGTGTAGGGTAGTTCTGTGTGAGTGAGATCAGTGGGCTCAATCGCTGGGATGCCACTGAAGAGTTGTGCCTTTACTCTGTAATCACTGCCTCTGTGACTGGAACTGTGTATGTGTGTGATTATTGTTATATCTGTGTGTGTGTGTGTGTGTGTGTGTGTGTGTGTGTGTGTGTGTGTGAGAAAGAGACGTGGAGAGGACAGCAACACAATTACACTCAACCAAATCATGAGAAAACTACAAGTGAATTACTTACACTTTGGAAAGAATTAACAAAAAAACAGTGCAAACTAGAATGCTATTTGGCCCTAAACAGAGAGTACGCAGTTGCAGAATACCTGACCACTGTGACTGACCCAAAATTAAGGAAAGATTTGACTATGTACAGACTCAGTGAGCATAGCCTTGCTATTGAGAGGGGGGAGAAGGGTTGATGATTAGTGATGTAGAAGTGGTCTGCAGGGAGATGAGATGGTCTATTCCTGGGAAACACACATTTCCTGCTAACTTCCTCCTCAGAGAGAAAAAAGAAACAAAGCACGACAATGAAGCAGAAATAAATCCAGCCACAGAGTTTATGACACAGCCTAAACCTAGTGGACCCATGTTCTGTGCTGAGCCAGAGAGGCATGAAGGAAGAGATGTGAAAATGTTGGAACAGGACCATGTTCTGTGCTGAGCCAGAGAGACATGAAGGAAGAGATGTGAAAATGTTGGAACAGGACCATGTTCTGTGCTGAGCCAGAGAGACATGAAGGAAGAGATGTGAAAATGTTGGAACAGGACCGTGTTCTGTGCTGAGCCAGAGAGACATGAAGGAAGAGATGTGAAAATGTTGGAACAGGACCATGTTCTGTGCTGAGCCAGAGAGACATGAAGGAAGAGATGTGAAAATGTTGGAACAGGACCATGTTCTGTGCTGAGCCAGAGAGACATGAAGGAAGAGATGTGAAAATGTTGGAACAGGACCATGTTCTGTGCTGAGCCAGAGAGACATGAAGGAAGGGATGTGAAAATGTTGGAACAGGACCATGTTCTGTGCTGAGCCAGAGAGACATGAAGGAAGGGAGGGATGTACGAAGCGATATGTATTTTTCTGTCTGGTTCCTCTATCGAGTTTCTCCCTATCTGTCTCTCAAATCCCTGGACACTAGTGCAGAGTAAAACAAGTCCTAAATGACAGGGAGAGACCGTGAAGTCCTGTCTTACAAAAAAACATTGGAATACAACATCATAGATACTATGGACTGACATCAATTAGCTGAATGACTGATAGGAATGTCTTGTCAGCCATTTTCTGCCAAGAAATCTGAAACGGACTTCATCAGTCAAAATGGCCCACAATGACTAAATAATGATTCACAGCTATAATTACATCACTGGCAGGCTTTCTTCAAGAGCATGAACAAAGTGCCATCTACCTCTCTCTTTGGGAATTTCTATGTCTGTACTTACAGAGCGTATTCAGAGTAAGAGTGCTGATCTAGGATCAGACGCTTTATGAATATGTGCGTCCTGCTTTAATTTGTGCTTGAAAGCAGGAATCAGGAGGATAGAATTATGGTCAGATTTGCCAAATGGAGGGCGAGGGAGAGCTTTGTATGCATCTCTGTGTGTGGAGTAAAGTCTATACAGGACTTGGTGTGGTCTATACAGGACTCTCTTTCTCAACTCTTTTGACCGACAAAGTATTCCATTAAAGTATTCCATTAAATGTAAAAACCATTCGAGCCCTCAACTCTCCACCTCGAAGTGAGTTCCACTGAGTTTTTTCATCGTTCGTCTCTAATCTGGGCCTGATTTAGACCTGGGATACGAGGTGGGTGCAATTAATCATCAGCTAGAACAGAAAACCAGCAGAGCTCGTAAGGTCAGAATTGAATACCCCTGCACTAGAGCATCAAACAGGCTGTGATGAGGGTTGACTAATAGTTAGCATGTTCCTAGCCTGAATGCCACTCTGTTTCTGCTAATATTTGGCATATCCCTAGCCTGGATGCCAGTCTGTTTCTGCTAATAGTTAGCATATCCCTAGCCTAGATGCTAGTCTGTTTCTGCTAATAGTTAGCATATCCCTAGCCTAGATGCTAGTCTGTTTCTGCTAATAGTTAGCATATCCCTAGCCTAGATGCTAGTCTGTTTCTGCTAATAGTTAGCATATCCCTAGCCTAGATGCTAGTCTGTTTCTGCTAATAGTTAGCATATCCCTAGCCTGGATGCTAGTGTTTCTGATTCAGCCCACTCCTCTGTCATTGTCATGTTTGAATATAGGGCTATAGAGCTGGCTTAAGCAGAACCAGATTTGCATTACTATTGCCCTCTTTTCCCTCCCCTCTTCTATGTATTAGTGTGGCGGTAATGTCTGACTACATAAAGCAGACAAAGTGAACAATCTGGAGTGCTCAGTTTATGATATTGGGTGCCGTAGCCCAGAAGTAGCCAAAAATCCATGACGTAGACTGGCTTAGTACCCATAATCCTGTAATATCTCTCTCACTCTCATTTTGCACCTTGATGTGTTTGATACCATTCCACTGATTCCGCTCCTGCCGTTACCAAGAGACTGTCCTACCCAATTGAGGTGGCACCAACCTCCTGTGCTGGGGTCACTTCTAAGGGCCTGGATTAGTGATAGAGGCCGGATCCAGTTGTGATTAAATCTTTAGGTAAGGGAAAGGGAAAGAAGCAGACAATGTGTGAAACATACTGTACCAAATGTTTAATTCTCTCATTCTCACATTTCTCATTCAATTTTACCGTAATTCTTATCAATGAGACAATTACAAGAGCAACAGAGTATTTAGTCATTAATACAGGAGGCTGCTGAAGGGAGGACTGCTCATATTAATGTCTGGAATGGCATGAATGGAATGGTATCAAACACATGGAAATCATGTGTTTGATGTGTTCGATTACCATTCCATTGATTCTGTTCCAGACATTACTATGAGCCCATCCTCCCAAACTAAGGTGCCATCAACCTCCTGTGATACAAAGTGTTCCTCCCAAAAAATGTGTATCCTTCATTTTTCCCAATTCACTAAATATTACAAGAAATGACAGATATAGTTGGTGTTCAAACCACCTCAGATAGCTTTGAAAGGAGCTATATATAATGCTGTAGTGCTCTGGGTCATTGGGATTGTCTGTTGGCGTTGCTATGCATGACTCCACAAACATTTCAGTGTTGGGGACCGAGGACGTGGATGTGATCTCCATGTAGACCATCTCTTTCAGTTCCACCTGGAACCACAGAGAAGATGATGTTGTCCTATGACACTAATCTAAGGTCAGTTTGTTAGTTTTACTCCCTTTCACCAACCCAAAGGGTCAAGATTTGGGTAAGGTAAGCTGATTCTAGATCTGTGACATAACCAATTAGCCTGTACATTGGCTAGATCCTCTTTAGGATAAATTGACATTATTCATTAGTTAACTCAATATAGCTCTATGTATAACGTCGGGAAAGTACATAATTTTGAGTCATTTCGCAGATGTTCTAATCCAGAGTGACTTACAGGAGAAATGATGGTTAGGTGCCTTGGTCAAGGACACATTGAGAGATTTTTTTAACCTAGTCGGCTCAGGATTTGAACCAGTGACCTTTTGGTTTAAAGCCCTATCCACTAGGCTACCTGCCGCCCTACAGCAGCAAAGACGATGCAATTTCTTGTTCTATGAAACTGGGCTGTCTGCATGAATCAAGATCGAGTTAGCCCACTGATGATAAACCTAATCAGTCTGGATCTTAAGGTGTCAGGCTAGGTAACACATTAAGCAAGCATAGTTCAGTGAACTAGTTACACTACATACACACCTCCACTGGGTAACTGGCTGGATCCACCATCCTGTTAAAACTACTACTGTGGTAGAACTCAAACTGGTAGTTGAACTTCCCGAAGCCCTTCTCTCTGAAAATGCACAGAATCTTGTGGGCCAGGAATTCCAGGCTCACGTTGCCCTTCTTGAGGTAGACGCACCAGAATTCGATCTCCATCCCGTCCCTCTTGGTGATCACGGCACTGGAGTCCTCAAAGGAAGTGATCACGTTTCTGAAGATTAGGTTGTCCTCTTCCTCCTAAAAAGCAACATATTTTGCTTTAATTGACGATCACTGTCAGAGTGATAGAAATGGCAAAGATCTGGTTGAAATAATACGTCAAATATGTAATACTGTGCTGATATAGGATTAGATTTCCATTTTTGATCATAATGAATATGATTATAGGAACAGGGAGGACCTGATCCTGGATAGGCACTTATTTTTGTGAATAGAAGTCCAGACCTCCAGCTGGGTGCCGCAGGTGTTGAGGGCCAGGGTCCTGAAGACATGGCTGCTATTGGAGCTCAGGCTGCAGGACGGGTCATTAAGACGCAGGTGGTCCTCATAGAGACCCAAGATGGAGGCCTTCTCCACAGCCACAGTCATGCTGGTCTCATTGCAGACCACATTTGCTTTGAAAACAGTCACTAAAACGAGGACATGAGAGGATGCTATGCTTGTCAGAGAGTAGAGATCTGCTCGGGCAGTTTAACATTACACAGATTCACAAACCAGATTAGCATTGCGTTTGCACCAGTAGGCCTTTTTCTCAGTTGGCCTACCACTTGTAGTAGGGAGTGTTGTTGTTTGTGGTTGGGTAGTAACAGGTTCCGTTGTTTGGGGTTGGGTAGCAACAGGTTCCGTTGTTTGGGGTTGGGTAGCAACAGGTTCCGTTGTTTGGGGTTGGGTAGCAACAGGTTCCGTTGTTTGGGGTTGGGTAGCAACAGGTTCCGTTGTTTGGGATTGGGTAGCAACAGGTTACGTTGTTTGGGGTTGGGTAGCAACAGGTTCCGTTGTTTGGGGTTGGGTAGCAACAGGTTCCGTTGTTTGGGGTTGGGTAGCAACAGGTTCCGTTGTTTGGGATTGGGTAGCAACAGGTTACGTTGTTTGGGGTTGGGTAGTAACAGGTTCCATAATTTGTACCATGGTTGTGGCTTTTGTTACTGTAGGACACAGCCCTGAAAATATTAATTGAAACATGTTGCAACAGATGGTTTAAATTGTCAAAAGAACACTACCAAATTTCCACAAAATAATTATGTTTTATTTATTAAGTAGGTAATGCAAAAACTTTAAATTCTGTTATTCCTTTACTGGCCTGATAACAGAATGATCAGGAACACAGTTTTTTCCATGGCTTCACACTATGTAAAGTAAGGGAGAAACAATGCATCAAATGCAAAGCTGCGTTTCTGGACTAAAGGCTGAAATTGATATTTGGATTGTTATTATCAAGTATTTCGGGATGTCTTACACATTTTCAAATTCATTTTATGTTCCTCGAAGCTCACTCCCCACACCAGTAGTCGCGCAAGACAATTACGTCATCAAAGATGGCTTCCCACTACCAGAGATGTGCAGTGAGCTTCCGGAAAAGTTGGATATAAACATTTATTTGACCATGGTTCACACATTTTACAATCAGAGTGGACTGGCAAGGTGTTCCTCATAATAGATGTGCCTCCGGTGACTGGATTTGTTTTTCAGAAAAATACCACAGACCTGGGATGTTTAATTTGCTGGGTTCGTCAATTAGCATTCAATGACTAAGAACCAGTGCAATGTAATAAAAGTGCACGTTGTTCGAAGGAGTGAAAACGGCTATGATACAGTATGGTAGCGGCGTTTGTTAGCCAAAATAGCATTCACATTCAAATTACTTTTGAGTATAAATGTGACAATAACCACATTTCATTCCAACCATTTCATACAGGTGAATTACCTGACACATTCAAAAGTCACAACCAATTTGTTTGCTCGAAATGGTGGGATCTTTTCGTGTTGGTAGCCTGTGAGCGGTTGGTAGCCTGTGAGCGGTTGGTAGCCTGTGAGCGGTTGGTTCAAGTGCATATGCCATGACCAGAGTGGCCACATTTGTTATTTATTTAACGAAACAGTTTTTGTGACCAAACCAACAGTGGAGTTGAAAATGATGGAAAACCATTTAACTTTGTCATTTGGTACGTGGGAATTTAGTGGCAAAAGTTATTTTTATGTGCACTACGTCATCACTTTTACCCGCATTAAGTCTGTTTGGTGGTTAGATGCACATACTGTTTTAGGCAGATTTGAGAATATTTGGAAGACAATCTTTCGCAAATTGGATTACAACCCTTAAATCATGTGAAATACCCCTCTTTTACGCTGCTGCGGCTCCCTGTTCATCTATGCATAGTCACTTTAACTATACATCCATGTGCATATTACCTCGACTAACCGGTGTCCCCGCACATTGACTCTACGGTACCACCTGCATATAGCCTCGCTACTGTTATTTTCACTGTTGTTTCCTTTTTTTAAATCTATTGTTTACCTAATAGTTGTTTTTATTTACATTTTTACTTAAATTGCACTATTGGTTAGAGCCTGTATTCAGCATTTCACTGTAAGGTCTACTACACCTGTTGTATTTGGCGCACGTGACAAATACAATTTGATTTGATACACCCATTCAATATATTTAGACTATTTTAGCTGGGCTTGCTAGTAGAGCATTACACTCTGTGAATAATAGTACACTGTAGACTAGGGTGAAACAGAGGTTGAGTTCCTGCCCGACTACGTTGCAGACGCATGCCAGATCTTACAACGCGTGGATAGGTATTTAACATATGAGCTAACCACATCATATAGCAAAATCTGATGCCCGACTGCACTGTCGTCGACGTGGCTCGCAACCAGTGGGTGATGCAACGCCTGCAAATCCATGGGCAGGAACGCGACCAGAGGTTCTAAAAATGACTAATGTGAGAAATCATGCAATGTGACTGACAAAAACAATAAAAAACCAACTTTTCTATCAAATCTTACAGTAGTGCATATACACTTACAGCATAACTGTTTTTATTGTGATGGAATTGTCCTTGAAGTAACTGGATTATCAATGGTATTGATTCATCATGTTAATTATGTTCTGGTGCCATTTGGGCAATTTAAAGTATCGATTGGGGACTTATTTGTAGAGGAATGTAACAGTTTCTGGGTGATTTGTGATGATTTATTTGCGCCTCCCATTGACTGTGTTTTTGTGTTTTAATGTGTTCATACATACATATATTCATACATAGCTACAGTACCAGTTAAACGTTTGGACAACCTACACATTTTTCTTTATTTTTACTATTTTCTACAACGTAAAATAATAGTGAACATCAAAACTATGAACTAACACACATGGAATCATGTAGTAACCAAAAAAGTGCTAGACAAATCAAAATAGATATTATATTTGAGATTCCTCAAAGTAGACACCCTTTGCCTTGATGACAGCTTTGCACACTCTTGGCATTCTCTCAACCAGCTTCATGAGGTAGTCACCTGGAACTACAGTCCATGAAACCCTGGAATTAGGTGTGTCCACATTTTTGACTGGTACTGTAGATATAGTTATAGTTTTGGTATAATGGCTATTTTTTGTAAATGAGACCTAGTTCTCAATACGTCTTCCCTGTTAAAATAAAGGCTAAATAAAAAACATAAATTATAAAAAATAAAAAAATTATAATACAATAAATAATAATATGAATAATGTAGTGTTCATTTTCCTGGTGGATCCAGAATGAACATCCCATGCTGATGAGGATGATGATAATGATGAAGAGGATGATGATAATTATAATTGTATGAAAATAGCGTTACAGTTACGTTCACTGAAATGTTTTTTGAAAAATCTTGAGCATTTGATATTCTAACTCATTCCACTCCACTGTATTGCAATGTCAGAAGACTGTAATTGTGCTTTCTGCCACACAGGGTTCTGCAAGCGCCACGTTACAGGGAATAAGAACGCTCACTTATTCATCTACTGCAGTGGAGGCTGGTGGGAGGAGCTATAGAAGGATAGGCTCGTTGTAATTTCTGGAATGGAATAAATGGATTACGACATTTGATTCCGTTCCAGCCATTACAATGAGCCCATATAATATAGTATTGAACATGCTGGCTTTTTCAATGGACTCACAGATTGACTTGAATATGATAGTTCAATGCTGAACTTATTGTAATGATGATGGTGAAGTGTTACCTTCAGTTAGATATCATAGCTGGTGTCTTATTCTGTCACTCTCTTCTATGACCCTCTCTCTGGATCACTTTGTCTGTCGTCTCTCTGGATCACTTTGTCTGTCGTCTCTCTGGATCACTTTGTCTGTCGTCTCTCTGGATCACTTTGTCTGTCGTCTCTCTGGATCACTTTGTCTGTCGTCTCTCTGGATCACTTTGTCTGTCGTCTCTCTGGATCACTTTGTCTGTCGTCTCTCTGGATCACTTTGTCTGTCGTCTCTCTGGATCACTTTGTCTGTCGTCTCTCTGGATCACTTTGTCTGTCGTCTCTCTCCGTCTTTCCGTGTCTCTATATCTATATCACTGTCACTGTCTATCTCTGTCTTTCTCGGTGTCAGACCAGCTCTGTCTGGAGATGAAAGCTTCTCTCTTGAAATATCAATCAGATACCAGTTTGTTCGCATGCCATTTATCTCACATGACACATTCTGATTGTGAAGTGTGGAGTCAGTTGTATTCAGTGTCTCTCTCTCTGTGTGTGTGTGTGTGTGAAAGAGAGAGAGAGACATGGTGAGGACAGCAACACAACCAAATCATTAGTAAACTAAAAGTTTCTATGTGTGCTTCTGTTGGTGCTTGTGTGAGAGTGTGAATGGTCCTTGCCCCACACAAAGACAGAGTGCAAATGGTTTTAGTCAATTACCGATCAGCCACTGTCCATTGTGAGCATTATTGGAAGTTGATAACACAGATTGTCAACTTTGAGCATACAGTATATGGGCTCTGACCTTTCTTGGCATGGGGCCGTGTAGCAGGAACTCTATATATGGGCAAAGGGCCGTGTAGCATGAACTCTATATATGGGCATAGGGCCGTGACAGCCGCTTTGCACACCTGCTCAGTGAAATTCATACACATTTTTCATCAGAAAATGCTAACATTTGGTCTACCAAACCAAAGTATGGATTGCAGTTACTCCTAAGAGTCGCAAGGCGACCGGAAACATGGCCGAATACAAACAGTGTACCTATTCCCTCTGCAAGGCAATTAAATAAGCTAAGCGTCAGTATAGAGACAAAGTAGAGTCGCAATTCAACGGCTCAGACACGAGAGGTATGTGGCAGGATCCATAGTCAATCACGAGCTACAAAAAGAAAACCAGCCCGTCGCGGACCCCGATGTCTTGCTGGTGTGTTTACGGACATTTTCAATCAATCCCTATCCCAGTCTGCTGTTCCCACATGCTTCAAGAGGGCCACCATTGTTCCTGTTCCCAAGATGGCTAAGGTAACTGAGCTAAACGATTATCGCCCCGTAGCACTCACTTCTGTCATCATGAAGTGCTTTGAGAGACTAGTCAAGGATCATATCACCTCCACCCTACCTGACACCATAGACCCTCTCAAATTTGCTTACTGCCCCAATAGGTCCACAGACGACACAATAGCAATCACACTGCACACTGCCCTAACCCATCTGGACAAGAGGAATACCTATGTAAGAATGCTGTTCATCTACTACAGCTCAGCATTTAACACCATAGTACCCTCCAAACTCATCATTAAGCTCGAGACCCTGGGTCTCGACCCCGCCCTGTGCAACTGGATCCTGGACTTCCTGACGTGCCGCCCCCAGGTGGTGAAGGTAGGAAACAACATCTCCACTTCACTGACACCCATAAGGGTGTGTGCTCAGCCCTCTCCTGTATTCCCTGTTCACCCATGACTGCATGGCCATGCACGCCTCCAACTCAATCATCAAGTTGCAGATGACAGAACAGTAGTGGGCTTGATCACCAACAATGACGAGACAGCCTACAGGGAGGAAGTGAGGGCACTCAGAGTGTGGTGTCAGGAAAACAACCTCTCACTCAACATCAACAAAACAAAGGAGATGATTGTGGACTTCAGGAAGCAGCAGAGGGAGCACTCCCCTATCCATATCGAAGGGTCAGTAGTGGAGAAGGTGGAAAGTTTTAAGTTCCTGGGCATACACATCACAGACAAATTGGAATGGTCCACCCACACAGACAGTGTGGTGAAGAAGGCGCAACAGCGCGGAAACTGGTACGGAAACTGCACCGCCCTCAACTGCAAGGCTCTCCAGAGGGTGGTGCGGTCTGCACAACACATCACTGGGGGCAAACTATCTGCCCTCCATGACACCTACACCACCCGATGTCACAGGAAGGCCAAAAAGATCATCAAGGACAACAATCACCCGAGCCACTGCCGGTTCACATCGCTGTCATCCAGAAGATGAGGTCACTACAGGTGCATCAAAGCTGGGACTGAGAGATTGAGAAACAGCTTCTATCTCAAGGCCATCAGACTGCTAAACAGCAATCACTAACTCAGAGAGGCTGCTGCCTACATTGAGACCCAATCACTGGACACTTTAATAAATGGATCACTAGTCACTTTAAACAATGACACTAAATAATGCCACTTTACTATTGTTTACATATCTTACATTACTCATATCACATGTACAGTATATACTGTATTTTATACCATCTACTTCACCTTGCCTATGCAGCTCGGCCATATATTTACATGTACATATTCTCATCCACCCTTTTAGATTTGTGTGTATTGGGTAGTTGTTGGGGGATTGCTAGATTAGTTGTTAGATTTGTGTGTATTAGGTAGTTGTTAGGGATTGTTAGATTAGTTGTTAGATATTACTGCACTGTTGGAACTAGAGGCACAAGCATTTTGCAACACTCACATTAACATTGCTAACCGTGTGTATGTGACCAATACGATTTGATTGCAACAGTTGTTTTGCAAGAGTTTTTGTGAGTAAAATGTTCAATATATTTCTTTAAACATTCTGTGTTGAGTGCTTAGTCTTTTACCATTGATATGTTCTGGGTCTTTTAGAGACCTTATTAAGGAACATCAGGTACTGCTGATAGGTCTACGCATGGTATCTCCATCTTTTTGTCAAAAAATTACTTTATCAGCTACAACAGATAGTTACACTGTCTCTGTCTCTGTTTCTCTCCTTTTCTCTGTCTCTGTCTGTTTCTCAACCTCTCTTTCTCTCTGCCGCCCCCTTCCTTATCTCACATTCTGTCAATCCCTCTCTCTCTTTCAATTCCATAGAAATTCAATTTAAGGGCTTTATAGGCATGGGAAACATATGTTAACCTCTCTCTCTCTCTCTCTCGTGTCAACATTGCAAGTGGGGTAGATAATATACAAAAGTGAAATAAACAATAAAAATGAACAGTAAACATTACACATACAGAAGTTTCAAAAGAATAAAGACATTACAAATGTCATATTACTTATATATACAGTGTTGTAACAATGTACAAATGGTTAAAGTACACAAGGGAAAATAAATAAGCATAAATATGGGTTGTATTTACAATGGTGTTTGTTCTTCACTGGTTGCCCTTTTCTTGTGGCAACAGGTCACAAATCTTGCTGCTGTGATGGCACACTGGAATTTCCCCCAGTAGATATGGGAGTTTATCAAAATTGGATTTGTTTTCGAATTCTTTGAATTCTGTGTAATCTGAGGGAAATATGTCTCTAATATGGTCATACATTGGGTAGGAGGTTAGGAGGTGCAGCTCAGTTTCCACCTCATTTTGTGGGCAGTGAGCACATAGCCTGTCTTCTCTTGAGAGCCATGCCATATTTTTGCAGAATTCTGCATGCAGAGTCTCAATTCGGTGTCTGTCCCATTTTGTGAAATCTTGTTTGCTGAGCGGACCCCAGACCTCACAACCATAAAGGGCAATGGGTTCTCTGACTGATTCAAGTATTTTTTAGCCAGATCCTAATTGGTATGTTGAATTTTATGTTTCTTTTGATGGCATACAATGTCCTTCTTGCCTTGTCTCTCAGATCGTTCACAGCTTTGTGGAAGTTACCCGTGGCGCTGATGTTTAGGCCGAGGTATGTATAGTTTTTTGTGTGCTCTAGGGCAACGGTGTCTAGATGGAATTTGTATTTGTGGTCCTGGCGACGGGACCTTTTTTGGAACATCATTATTTTGGTCTTACTGAGATTTACTGTCAGGGCCCAGGTCTGGCAGAATCTGTGCAGAATATCTAGGTGCTGCTGTAGGCCCTCCTTGGTTGGTGACAAAGGCACCAGATCATCAGCAAACAGTAGACATTTGACTTCAGATTCTAGTAGGGTGAGGCCGGGTGATGCAGACTTTTCTAGTGCCCTCGCCAATTCGTTGAAATATATGTTGAAGAGGGTGGGGCTTAAAGCTGCATCCTTGTGTGCTTTTTGCCAATTTTAACGGCACACTTGTTTGTGTACATGGATTTTATAAATGTCGTATGTTTTACCCCCAACACCACTTTCCATCAATTTGTATAGTAGACACTCGTGCCAAAATAGTTGAAGTTTTTTTTTAAATCAACAAAGCATGAGAAGACTTTGTTTTGGTTTGTTTGGTTGTCAATTAGGGTGTGCAGGGTGAATACTTGGTCTGTTGTACGACAATTTGGTAAAAAGCCAATTTGACATTTGCTCAGTACATTGTTTTCATTGATGAAATGTACGAGTCTGCTGTTAATGATAATGCAGAGGATTTTCTCAAGGTTACTGTTGACGCATATCCCTCGGTAGTTATTGGGGTCCAATTTGTCTCCACTTTTGTGGATTGTGGTGATCAGTCCTTGGTTCCAAATATTGGGGAAGATGCCAGAGCTAAGGATGATGTTAAAGAGTTTTAGTACAGCCAATTGGAATTTGTTGTCTGTATATTTGATCATTTCATTAACCTCTCTGGGATATGTGGGATGCTAGCGTCCCACCTGGCCAAAAGCCAGGGAAAATGCAGAGCGCCAAATTCAAATAAATTACTATAAAAATCAAACTTTCATTAAATGACACATGCAAGATATCAAATTAAAGCTACACTTTGTGAATCCAGCCCACATGTCAGACTTCAGAAAGGGTTTTCGGCGAAAGCAAACAATGCTATTATCTGAGGATAGCACCTCAGTAAACAAAGAGAGAGAAGCATATTTCAAATGGTCCTGTTCAATTTATTCCGTCGATATGTATCCAAAATGTCAATTTATTTGGCGTGTTTGATCCAGAAAAACACCGGCTCCAACTTGCGCAACGTGACTACAAAATATCTGTAAACTTTCCCAAAACATTTCAAACTACTTTTGTAATACAACTTCAGGTATTTTTTTACGTAAATAATCGATAATATTGAAGACGGGATGATCTGTGTTCAATACAGGAGGAAAACTAGCTTTCTGGTCACGCGCCTCTAACAGTACACTTCAAGTGACCCTCGTTCAAGATGGCCGTACTTCTTCATTACACAAAGTAAAAACCTCCACCAATATCTAAAGACTGTTGACATCCAGTGGAAGCGGTAGGAACTGCAAGAAGATCCCTTAGAAATCTGGATTCCCAATGAAAACCCATTGAAAAAAAAAAAAAGAATCTGAATGGTTTGTCCTCTGGGTTTCGCCTGCTACATAAGTTCTGTTATACTCACAGACATGATTCAAACAGTTTTCGAAACTTCAGAGTGTTTTCTATCCAAATCTACTAATAATATGCATATCTTATCTTCTGGGGATGAGTAGCAGGCAGTTGAATTTGGGCATACATTTTATCCAGACGTGAAAATACTGCCTCCTGTCACCAAGGAGGGAGGGAAGGAGGGAGGGAGTCTGTCTGTCTCCCCCCCCCCTCCCTCTCCCCCTCTCTCCCTGTAACACATTCCTACCATCTGTTGGGGTTGGCAGGGAGGGGGGTGGAGGCAGGGAGGAGGAAGCTGTGGTATTGCTAAGCCTTCTATAAATAGCCCATACCCCACAGTCAGCCAGCAAGTCAGTCAGTTCGCCAGTCAGTCACTAACCTACCTAGCACAGGAGGCTGCTGAGGGGAGGACGGCTGTACTTGATACCTTTCCATGTATTTTCTTTCTTTCTCGCGCTCTCTTTACATTGTTCTTTCTCTCTCTCTCTCTTTACATTGTTCTTTCTCTCTCGCTCTCTTTACATTGTTCTTTCTCTCTCGCTCTCTTTACATTGTTCTTTCTCACTCTCTTTACATTGTTCTTTCTCTCTCGCTCTCTTTACATTGTTCTTTCTCTCTCTCTCTCTTTACATTGTTCTTTCTCTCTCTCTCTCTTTACATTGTTCTTTCTCTCTCGCTCTCTTTACATTGTTCTTTCTCTCTCGCTCTCTTTACATTGTTCTTTCTCACTCTCTTTACATTGTTCTTTCTCTCTCGCTCTCTTTACATTGTTCTCTCTCTCGCTCTCTCTTTACATTGTTCTTTCTCTCTCTCTCTCTTTACATTGTTCTTTCTCTCTCTCTCTCTTTACATTGTTCTTTCTCTCTCGCTCTCTTTACATTGTTCTTTCTCTCTCGCTCTCTTTACATTGTTCTTTCTCTCTCGCTCTCTTTACATTGTTCTTTCTCTCTCTCTCTCTTTACATTGTTCTTTCTCTCTCTCTCTCTTTACATTGTTCTTTCTCTCTCTCTCTCTTTACATTGTTCTTTCTCTCTCGCTCTCTTTACATTGTTCTTTCTCTCTCTCTCTCTTTACATTGTTCTTTCTCTCTCGCTCTCTTTACATTGTTCTTTCTCTCTCTCTCTCTTTACATTGTTCTTTCTCTCTCTCTCTCTTTACATTGTTCTTTCTCTCTCTCTCTCTTTACATTGTTCTTTCTCTCTCTCTCTCTTTACATTGTTCTTTCTCTCTCTCTCTCTTTACATTGTTCTTTCTCTCTCGCTCTCTTTACATTGTTCTTTCTCTCTCGCTCTCTTTACATTGTTCTTTCTCTCTCGCTCTCTTTACATTGTTCTTTCTCTCTCTCTCTCTTTACATTGTTCTTTCTCGCGCTCTCTCTTTACATTGTTCTTTCTCTCTCTCTCTCTTTACATTGTTCTTTCTCTCTCTCTCTCTTTACATTGTTCTTTCTCTCTCTCTCTCTTTACATTGTTCTTTCTCGCGCTCTCTCTTTACATTGTTCTTTCTCTCTCTCTCTCTTTACATTGTTCTTTCTCTCTCTCTCTCTTTACATTGTTCTTTCTCTCTCTCTTTACATTGTTCTTTCTCTCTCTCTCTCTTTACATTGTTCTTTCTCTCTCGCTCTCTTTACATTGTTCTTTCTCTCTCGCTCTCTTTACATTGTTCTTTCTCTCTCGCTCTCTTTACATTGTTCTTTCTCTCTCGCTCTCTTTACATTGTTCTTTCTCTCTCTCTCTCTTTACATTGTTCTTTCTCTCTCTCTCTCTTTACATTGTTCTTTCTCTCTCTCTCTCTTTACATTGTTCTTTCTCGCGCTCTCTCTTTACATTGTTCTTTCTCTCTCTCTCTCTTTACATTGTTCTTTCTCTCTCGCTCTCTTTACATTGTTCTTTCTCTCTCTCTCTCTTTACATTGTTCTTTCTCTCTCGCTCTCTTTACATTGTTCTTTCTCTCTCGCTCTCTTTACATTGTTCTTTCTCTCTCTCTCTCTTTACATTGTTCTTTCTCTCTCTCTTTACATTGTTCTTTCTCTCTCGCTCTCTTTACATTGTTCTTTCTCTCTCGCTCTCTTTACATTGTTCTTTCTCTCTCTCTCTCTTTACATTGTTCTTTCTCTCTCTCTTTACATTGTTCTTTCTCTCTCTCTCTCTTTACATTGTTCTTTCTCTCTCGCGCTCTCTTTACATTGTTCTTTCTCTCTCTCTCTCTTTACATTGTTCTTTCTCTCTCGCTCTCTTTACATTGTTCTTTCTCTCTCTCTCTCTTTACATTGTTCTTTCTCTCTCGCTCTCTTTACATTGTTCTTTCTCTCGCGCTCTCTTTACATTGTTCTTTCTCTCTCTCTCTCTTTACATTGTTCTTTCTCTCTCGCTCTCTTTACATTGTTCTTTCTCTCTCTCTCTCTTTACATTGTTCTTTCTCTCTCTCTCTCTTTACATTGTTCTTTCTCTCTCTCTCTCTTTACATTGTTCTTTCTCGCGCTCTCTTTACATTGTTCTTTCTCTCTCGCTCTCTTTACATTGTTCTTTCTCACTCTCTTTACATTGTTCTTTCTCTCTCGCTCTCTTTACATTGTTCTTTCTCTCTCGCTCTCTCTTTACATTGTTCTTTCTCTCTCTCTCTCTTTACATTGTTCTTTCTCTCTCTCTCTCTTTACATTGTTCTTTCTCTCTCTCTCTTTACATTGTTCTTTCTCTCTCGCTCTCTTTACATTGTTCTTTCTCTCGCGCTCTCTCTTTACATTGTTCTTTCTCTCTCTCTCTCTTTACATTGTTCTTTCTCTCTCTCTCTCTTTACATTGTTCTTTCTCTCTCTCTTTACATTGTTCTTTCTCTCTCTCTCTCTTTACATTGTTCTTTCTCTCTCGCTCTCTTTACATTGTTCTTTCTCTCTCTCTCTCTTTACATTGTTCTTTCTCTCTCGCTCTCTTTACATTGTTCTTTCTCTCTCTCTCTCTTTACATTGTTCTTTCTCTCTCGCTCTCTTTACATTGTTCTTTCTCTCTCTCTCTCTTTACATTGTTCTTTCTCTCTCGCTCTCTTTACATTGTTCTTTCTCTCTCGCTCTCTTTACATTGTTCTTTCTCTCTCTCTCTCTTTACATTGTTCTTTCTCTCTCTCTCTCTTTACATTGTTCTTTCTCTCTCTCTCTCTTTACATTGTTCTTTCTCTCTCGCTCTCTTTACATTGTTCTTTCTCTCTCGCTCTCTTTACATTGTTCTTTCTCTCTCTCTCTCTTTACATTGTTCTTTCTCTCTCTCTCTCTTTACATTGTTCTTTCTCTCTCTCTCTCTTTACATTGTTCTTTCTCTCTCTCTCTCTCTCTTTACATTGTTCTTTCTCTCTCGCTCTCTTTACATTGTTCTTTCTCTCTCTCTCTCTTTACATTGTTCTTTCTCTCTCTCTCTCTTTACATTGTTCTTTCTCTCTCTCTCTCTTATTGTTCTTTCTCTCTCGCTCTCTTTACATTGTTCTCACTCTCTTTACATTGTTCTTTCTCTCGCGCTCTCTTTACATTGTTCTTTCTCTCTCTCTCTCTTTACATTGTTCTTTCTCTCTCTCTCTCTTATTGTTCTTTCTCTCTCGCTCTCTTTACATTGTTCTTTCTCTCTCTCTCTCTTATTGTTCTTTCTCTCTCACTCTCTTTACATTGTTCTTTCTCTCTCGCTCTCTTTACATTGTTCTTTCTCGCGCTCTCTTTACATTGTTCTTTCTCTCTCTCTCTCTTTACATTGTTCTTTCTCTCTCTCTCTCTTATTGTTCTTTCTCTCTCGCTCTCTTTACATTGTTCTTTCTCTCTCTCTCTCTTTACATTGTTCTTTCTCTCTCGCTCTCTTTACATTGTTCTTTCTCTCTCACTCTCTTTACATTGTTCTTTCTCTCTCTCTCTCTTTACATTGTTCTTTCTCTCTCTCTCTCTTTACATTGTTCTTTCTCTCTCTCTTTACATTGTTCTTTCTCTCTCTCTCTCTTTACATTGTTCTTTCTCTCTCGCTCTCTTTACATTGTTCTTTCTCTCTCGCTCTCTTTACATTGTTCTTTCTCTCTCGCTCTCTTTACATTGTTCTTTCTCTCTCGCTCTCTTTACATTGTTCTTTCTCTCTCTCTCTCTTTACATTGTTCTTTCTCTCTCTCTCTCTTTACATTGTTCTTTCTCTCTCTCTCTCTTTACATTGTTCTTTCTCGCGCTCTCTCTTTACATTGTTCTTTCTCTCTCTCTCTCTTTACATTGTTCTTTCTCTCTCGCTCTCTTTACATTGTTCTTTCTCTCTCTCTCTCTTTACATTGTTCTTTCTCTCTCGCTCTCTTTACATTGTTCTTTCTCTCTCGCTCTCTTTACATTGTTCTTTCTCTCTCTCTCTCTTTACATTGTTCTTTCTCTCTCTCTTTACATTGTTCTTTCTCTCTCGCTCTCTTTACATTGTTCTTTCTCTCTCGCTCTCTTTACATTGTTCTTTCTCTCTCTCTCTCTTTACATTGTTCTTTCTCTCTCTCTTTACATTGTTCTTTCTCTCTCTCTCTCTTTACATTGTTCTTTCTCTCTCGCGCTCTCTTTACATTGTTCTTTCTCTCTCTCTCTCTTTACATTGTTCTTTCTCTCTCGCTCTCTTTACATTGTTCTTTCTCTCTCTCTCTCTTTACATTGTTCTTTCTCTCTCGCTCTCTTTACATTGTTCTTTCTCTCGCGCTCTCTTTACATTGTTCTTTCTCTCTCTCTCTCTTTACATTGTTCTTTCTCTCTCGCTCTCTTTACATTGTTCTTTCTCTCTCTCTCTCTTTACATTGTTCTTTCTCTCTCTCTCTCTTTACATTGTTCTTTCTCTCTCTCTCTCTTTACATTGTTCTTTCTCGCGCTCTCTTTACATTGTTCTTTCTCTCTCGCTCTCTTTACATTGTTCTTTCTCACTCTCTTTACATTGTTCTTTCTCTCTCGCTCTCTTTACATTGTTCTTTCTCTCTCGCTCTCTCTTTACATTGTTCTTTCTCTCTCTCTCTCTTTACATTGTTCTTTCTCTCTCTCTCTCTTTACATTGTTCTTTCTCTCTCTCTCTTTACATTGTTCTTTCTCTCTCGCTCTCTTTACATTGTTCTTTCTCTCGCGCTCTCTCTTTACATTGTTCTTTCTCTCTCTCTCTCTTTACATTGTTCTTTCTCTCTCTCTCTCTTTACATTGTTCTTTCTCTCTCTCTTTACATTGTTCTTTCTCTCTCTCTCTCTTTACATTGTTCTTTCTCTCTCGCTCTCTTTACATTGTTCTTTCTCTCTCTCTCTCTTTACATTGTTCTTTCTCTCTCGCTCTCTTTACATTGTTCTTTCTCTCTCTCTCTCTTTACATTGTTCTTTCTCTCTCGCTCTCTTTACATTGTTCTTTCTCTCTCTCTCTCTTTACATTGTTCTTTCTCTCTCGCTCTCTTTACATTGTTCTTTCTCTCTCGCTCTCTTTACATTGTTCTTTCTCTCTCTCTCTCTTTACATTGTTCTTTCTCTCTCTCTCTCTTTACATTGTTCTTTCTCTCTCTCTCTCTTTACATTGTTCTTTCTCTCTCGCTCTCTTTACATTGTTCTTTCTCTCTCGCTCTCTTTACATTGTTCTTTCTCTCTCTCTCTCTTTACATTGTTCTTTCTCTCTCTCTCTCTTTACATTGTTCTTTCTCTCTCTCTCTCTTTACATTGTTCTTTCTCTCTCTCTCTCTCTCTTTACATTGTTCTTTCTCTCTCGCTCTCTTTACATTGTTCTTTCTCTCTCTCTCTCTTTACATTGTTCTTTCTCTCTCTCTCTCTTTACATTGTTCTTTCTCTCTCTCTCTCTTATTGTTCTTTCTCTCTCGCTCTCTTTACATTGTTCTCACTCTCTTTACATTGTTCTTTCTCTCGCGCTCTCTTTACATTGTTCTTTCTCTCTCTCTCTCTTTACATTGTTCTTTCTCTCTCTCTCTCTTATTGTTCTTTCTCTCTCGCTCTCTTTACATTGTTCTTTCTCTCTCTCTCTCTTATTGTTCTTTCTCTCTCACTCTCTTTACATTGTTCTTTCTCTCTCGCTCTCTTTACATTGTTCTTTCTCGCGCTCTCTTTACATTGTTCTTTCTCTCTCTCTCTCTTTACATTGTTCTTTCTCTCTCTCTCTCTTATTGTTCTTTCTCTCTCGCTCTCTTTACATTGTTCTTTCTCTCTCTCTCTCTTTACATTGTTCTTTCTCTCTCGCTCTCTTTACATTGTTCTTTCTCTCTCACTCTCTTTACATTGTTCTTTCTCTCTCGCTCTCTTTACATTGTTCTTTCTCGCGCTCTCTTTACATTGTTCTTTCTCTCTCTCTTTACATTGTTCTTTCTCTCTCTCTCTCTTTACATTGTTCTTTCTCTCTCGCTCTCTTTACATTGTTCTTTCTCTCTCGCTCTCTTTACATTGTTCTTTCTCTCTCTCTCTTGTTATTTCTCTCTCTCTCTCTCTCTTTACATTGTTCTTTCTCTCTCTCTCTCTTTACATTGTTCTTTCTCTCTCGCTCTCTTTACATTGTTCTTTCTCTCTCGCTCTCTTTACATTGTTCTTTCTCTCTCGCTCTCTTTACATTGTTCTTTCTCTCTCTCTCTTGTTATTTCTCTCTCTCTCTCTCTCTTTACATTGTTCTTTCTCTCTCTCTCTCTTTACATTGTTCTTTCTCTCTCGCTCTCTTTACATTGTTCTTTCTCTCTCGCTCTCTTTACATTGTTCTTTCTCTCTCGCTCTCTTTACATTGTTCTTTCTCTCTCGCTCTCTTATTGTTCTTTCTCTCTCTCTTGCTCTCTCTTTACATTGTTCTTTCTCTCTCTCTCTTGCTCTCTCTTTACATTGTTCTTTCTCTCTCAATTCAATTTCCATTTAAGGGCTTTATTGGCATGGGAAACATATGTTAACATGTTACGGTGCAGTAACAAAAGTGAAATAAACAAATAAACAAATACAAATTAACAGTAAACTTTCTCTCTCTCGCACACCATTGGAATGTGTGTCTCAGCAGTCGGTGTGAAGAGGGTGGTTAACAGGGCCTTGGTGAGGCTGTGTGTGTGTGAATGTGTAGAGCCAGGGACCATGGAAGTATCACAGGGAGATGTGGTGGGCTATGGTTAGGGTGTGTTCTGGGCTAGGAAAAGGTATGGGGTCGGGCTTTTGGAAGGACTACATGGATTTAGCTGGGGAGTATGTGTTGGATGTATAGCAGGGGTTAAACTTTTTTTTTAAAGCATGAACACACTTTACTTTCCCCCCCTACTAGCACTGACTTTGCTGATAGCTACTTTGAGGAAAAATGGACTTATGACATGTGGTTGTCCCACCTAGCTATCTTAAGATGAATGCACTACTGCAAGTCACTTTGGATAAGAGCGTCTGCTAAATAACTCAAATGCGTCTGTAATGTACAGTGGGGGAAAAAGGTATTCAGTCAGCCACCAATTGTGCAAGTTCTCCCACTTAAAAATATGAGAGAGGCCTGTCATTTTCATCAGGTACACTTCAACTATGACAGACAAAATTAGATTTTTTTTCCTCCAGAAAATCACATTGTAGGATTTTTAATGAATTTATTTGCAAATTATGGTGGAAAATAAGTATTTGGTCACCTACAAACAAGCAATATTTCTGGCTCTCACAGACCTGTAACTTCTTTAAGAGGCTCCTCTTGGAAGACATACAAGACCACTGATAATCTCCCTCGATCTGGGGCTCCACGCAAGATCTCACCCCGTGGGGTCAAAATGATCACAAGAACGGTGAGCAAAAATCCCAGAACCACACGGGGGGACCTAGTGAATGACCTGCAGAGAGCTGGGACCAAAGTAACAAAGCCTACCATCAGTAACACACTACGCCGCCAGGGACTCAAATCCTGCAGTGCCAGACGTGTCCCCCTGCTTAAGCCAGTACATGTGCAGGCCCGTCTGAAGGGCCATAGCCAGGGTCTGAGAATGTTGAAGCTAATTTACTGTATTTCTATACAATTTAAAAACTTTAAAATAGCTATTTGAAGAACAGAAAAAACGAGCAAAAAAATAACCCAAAAAATAACCATCTTGGCTGCTGTAGCTTCATTCACCTCAGTCCATCTACAAACACAGCCTGGTAGCTATACAATTAGCCACTACACTAACTCAGCACTGGGATTCTAAACTATAATTTAATAGGGATCTATTTGCAGAGAAAGTATTTTATTAACAAAAAATAAACTTATTTTCTACAGAAGAAAATTACAGCAAATGTCCTACAATTCTACACATTTTGTGAAGGGGTGGGAGACATTTTGCAGTTTTAAAAGTTAATTTCCTACAATTCTACACAAGTTGAGTAAAAAAATAAAGAACCCAGGTCTGAACTTCGGTTTCCTCATATGTAGCTACTACGGCCCTGGGAATGAATGATGTTCCTGGGGGTGTTAGGACTTAGACATGCCATTTAGGATTAGGTTGCTCTCAGACACTGATCGACAGTCAGTTATGTTTTCCCCTCCACTTGTTAAGGTTAGTATTCAAAGATGGAAAGCTCATTCTAGAGATGTGCCTAATGGCAACTTTTGGTCACTATTGGCCCCGACTGCTTTGGGTCGCAAAGTGGTCTTTCTAGAGTCCCTGTACTGCCACCTATAGGCAGACATTGAAAAGTGATTCAAGGTGCATCCCAATAAGCTCTCCTAAGTGTACTCTTGTTCGCTACTCCCCCCCAAATGTAAAAGCATTGGATTGGTGTTAGCATGGGCTAGAGGGAGTTTCCAAATACCAGTCATTTCATTGCAAAACTATAAAGGGAAATGAACAAGTGCACACCTCATGAGAAAGTAGATGTAATTGAGACACAGCCAGGGTAAACAGCATCTCAAGTGTTAGTTTATACACGTTTGCTGAATCTTTGGGCTATTTTTCCAAACCTCTAGCAAAAGCAAACAAAACTGTTTTTTCCTAAATTGTTTTTTTTGCATCAAAATGACACTCGTCATATGACTAGATCGATCTACCAACCAACACACTGATGTGCTCAACACAAAACACTGAATATCCCATCAGTAGGTTTATAACTTTATCAGTTTCAGTGTTACTGTAGCTGGTTGTAAAATATTGTTACAATAATGGCTACCTACTCAAACACAAATGCAATACAGTAACAAAAAACAGTAATTTATTTCCAAAATGCAGAATTTTTGAACACTTGTGTTTTGTATGTAACACTCTCTGTACTCAACAGGAGAAAACATGCAGTAAGATAAAGGGTTTTCTATACAAGAACAAATGAGTGGCTCATTCTTTCAAAGCCCTAAACACAAAGACAAAAACACAGGCAAAATGTAAGAAAGACATTATTAGGCTGCATCCTGCCTCCTATTTTGGTCTGGCCACAGCACTTCATCTACATCACAAGCCATGTTCTCCCTGGCCACAGCACTTCATCTACATCACAAGCCATGTTCTCCCTTGCCACAGCACTTCATCTACATCACAAGCCATGTTCTCCCTTGCCACAGCACTTCATCTACATCACAAGCCATGTTCTCCCTGGCTAAACAGCACCTCATCTACATCACAAGCCATGTTCTCCCTGGCTAAACAGCACCTCATCTACATCACAAGCCATGTTCTCCCTGGCCACAGCACTTCATCTACATCACAAGCCATGTTCTCCCTGGCCACAGCACCTCATCTACATCACAAGCCATGTTCTCCCTGGCTAAACAGCACCTCATCTAAATCACAAGCCACGTTCTCCCTGGCTAAACAGCACCTCATCTACATCACAAGCCATGTTCTCCCTGGCTAAACAGCACCTCGTCTACATCACAAGCCATGTTCTCCCTGGCTAAACAGCACCTCATCTACATCACAAGCCATGTTCTCCCTGGCTAAACAGCACCTCATCTACATAACAAGCCATGTTCTCCCTGGCCACAGCACCTCATCTACATCACAAGCCATGTTCTCCCTGGCCACAGCACCTCATCTACATAACAAGCCATGTTCTCCCTGGCTAAACAGCACCTCGTCTACATCACAAGCCATGTTCTCCCTGGCCACAGCACCTCATCTACATCACAAGCCATGTTCTCCCTGGCCACAGCACCTCATCTACATCACAAGCCACGTTCTCCCTGGCTAAACAGCACCTCATCTACATCACAAGCCACGTTCTCCCTGGCTAAACAGCAGGGAAATAATCTTCTGGAGTGAAGGCTCCAGCCGCCGAAATTCCCAACATCAACTTCACCACATCCATCCTCCATTGCCTGGAGAAGAGGCATGCGTGTGAGGGGATGGCGGTCATACACCTGCCATCGCCATGCCGAAAATAACTCTTCAATTGGGTTTAGGAATGGGGAATATGGTGGGCCGTATAGAACAATACATTCTGGGTGGTCGATGTACCAGTTGCGGACCAGAGCAGCCCAGTGGAAACTCAGTGTCCCTGATGACAACATACCTGGGCTGGTCTGGTCCACCCCTCTGCTCGGCTGGAATGAGGATGTCATGTAGTGTGTCCAGGAATGTGATGAGAAGGGCAGTGTTGTAGGGTTGGCATGGTGATAAGGACGCCTTGCTGGCTAACGGCTGTGCACATGGTGATATTCCCTCCACGCTGTCCAGGGACATTCACAATGGCCAATAATGTTCCGTCCCCTTCTCTTGGCTAGGTTGAAGCCAGCCTCAATGTAAATATAAACGTGATGAATTGCAGCGGCATCCAGCGCCAAGACTGAAACAGACAAGACAATATGTGACAGACCCAGAGACGTCAATATGGTGAGGCACAATACACTGGATTACAGTACTGTGATGTGTCTACACAGTGCTGACATGATAGTAAATTCACAGTATAGTACGTACTTGCACATATTCATAGTGCTGTTCTTTAACCCTCTGAGTTTCACTCAGATGGCTCCCCTGTAAACCTGTTTCATCTGGATTCGGTTGCGCTGTAACACACGGTCCAATGTAGACAAGCCTGGTGAATGTTATTGAATATTGTGTTGTCTGCAGTTATGTGGTTCTGGATTTCTCGTAGTCTAATGGTGTTGTTTGCCACCACCATGTTCACACTAGAGGTCTACTGTTCTGGTGTGAACAGCCGGTGTCTTCTACCGTGGCCTGGCCGCCTCTCAGTTCTGCAGAAGAGCCACAAAGATGATATGATTGGTTACAGTAAGCTAAAATAATCTATTTGATTTCAATACGAAATTACTGTAACATTGGTCAACAATCACTGAGTAACAAAGGCCTACTGATATGTCAGACTGTATTATACATACATAAAGAGCATAGTGTAGATGGTAGGTAACTTACCGGTTCCCATTTCTGAATGTACGGAGGATAGATGCAACCGTATAGCGGCTCAGGTTGGGCTGAAGTCTCTGCTCAGCCTCCCTCATACTCAATCCATGGTTGAGGACATGGTCAACCAATGTGGCCCTGATCTCATCTGAGACAACAGTCCTTCCTCATCCTCGATGATGTCGTCCTCCTCCTCCTCTTACTGTTACTCTTCCTCCCACTTCTTCACCTCTCGCTCTTACTTCACCATTGACTTCCATTTTCCTACAAAACAAGAAAAAACTAATATGTGGCTTTTAATGGTGCTAAAACTCGGATTTCTAAGTGAACAATTCAGCAGCGAGTGTTTACACCTGTGAGGATGGGTGTTGCTAATTGGTGTATAGAGCTTGGCATTGTGATTGGCGTTGCTTTCCAAAGGGACTAAAGATATTTTAATTTTGAATGTTGTGCCTAATGTAGAGAACTGTGTGTAGTGTTTTGCAAAAAGTGTGATTTGGAATTGAAAACTGTTTACAAAGCAGGAATTGTGCTTGCAATTTTGCAGACTTTTTTTTAGAGATTTGGTACATGAGTTTCAGGTTTTGGTGATTGCATTTCAAGTTCCAATTTTAGTGTGTAAGCAATTGGGAAAAACTGTAATTGACTTGCTTAGTTAAACGTTAAATAAAATAAATGAAACAGTTTCAAATGCAAACCCACTTGATGTCCATAAGATGGCGCCAGAGCTTTCGAGATGGTAAATCACTTATAGGCCTACATTGATTTATTGTTTTATCCACTTGTACATGCTTTCGGGTATGTGTTGGACTTGGCCTTCTGTGGTTAGAGAGAGCTAAGGCTCACGGCCAGTGGATAGAGTAACAGATTAAAGCTTCATTATATTGTTCTAAATGACTAGTCCGAGGTCTGATTTGTTCATTCAATTATAAGGAGTTCCTTGTTTTTCCTTGTTTTTCTGTATCCTGAGTGTGGAGGGTTGAAGATAAGGGTTCTTTAATTGTCTGTTACTGAACATGCTTACAGTCCTGAGGCAAATACTTAATGATGTGTACTATGTAAAAGTACCAAGATGTCCCTAGTGCCACCGAAAACTCACAAATGTGTGCCACAGTGTTCTACAGGAGCACCATCGAGAGCATACTGTTGGGCTGCATCACAGCCTGATACGGCAACTCCACCACCGCAAACCGCAAGGCTCTTTAGAGGGTGGTACACTCAGCCGAATACACCAGGTGCCACAGAAAGGCCAGGAAGATAATCAGGGATCCCAGCCACCTGAGCCATGGCCCGTTCTCCCCGCTTCCAACACTAAGATGCAGGCAGTACAGGAGGATCATGACAAAAACTGGAAGACTGGCCAATAGTTTCTACCCCCAGACCATCAGGCTGCCCCCCCCCCCCCCCCCCCCCCCCCCCGCGCAACACTGTACATGTGACTATTAAACTTCTAGTCTAATCTTTACAGTCACAATGTATCTTAAATTCCACCATAATTATAGCAGCAGTTATGTCTGCTAAAAAGAAACTGCTCAAGACCATAAATTCTGGGTTTTAAATTTAAATATTTTAACTGAGATCGTAAATGTGTTTTATTGCAGGTTTGTTTCCTCGTAGATCAACCATCTATTTGCCACTTTGACGGCTAACAAGTGTCTTCATGCTCGTTTAAGAACTTCTTCTGGAACCGAGGGGCACAGTAAGGAAAGTGAATATTGTTGTTTTGGGAAGCTGTAGAGCTATAGAAACAGACAAGTGCTTCGGCTCATAGCTGGATGGATGTTGTTTTCTAAATGACAAATATCTTAGAAAACCATGTTACTACAGGTAACTGCTGAAATGAAGGAAACACCTGAGTAAATGAGGAATACAAATAAAACAAATCAAATCAAATTTTATTGGCCACATACAAATGGTTAGCAGATGTTAATGCGAGTGTAGCGAAATGCTTGTGCTTCTAGTTCCGACAATGCAGTAATAACCAACAAGTAATCTAGCTAACAATTCCAAAACTACTACCTTATACACACAAGTAGAAAGGGGATAAAGAATATGTACATAAAGATATATGAATGAGTGATGGTACAGAGCAGCATAGGCAAGATACAGTAGATGGTATTGAGTGCAGTATATTCATATGAGATGAGTATGTAAACAAAGTGGCATAGTTAAAGTGGCTAGTGATACATGTCTTACATAAAGATGCAGTAGATTATATAGAGTACAGTATATACATATACATATGAGATTAATAATGTAGGGTATGTAAACATTATATTAGGTAGCATTGTTTAAAGTGGCTAGTGATATATTTTACATAATTTCCCATTATTAAAGTGGCTGGAGTTGAGTCAGTGTGTTGGCAGCAGCCACTCAATGTTAGTGGTGGCTGTTTAACAGTCTGATGGCCTTGAGATAGAAGCTGTTTTTCAGTCTCTCGGTCCCAGCTTTGATGCCACTGTACTGACCTCGCCTTCTGGATGATAACGGGGTGAACAGGCAGTGGCTCGGGTGGTTGTTGTCCTTGATGATCTTTAAGGCCTTCCTGTGACATCGGGTGGTGTAGGTGTCCTGGAGGGCAGGTAGTTTGCCCCCGGTGATGCGTTGTGCAGACCTCACTACCCTCTGGATAGCCTTACGGTTGTGGGCGGAGCAGTTGCCGTACCAGGGGGTGATACAGCCCGACAGGATGCTCTCGATTGTGCATCTGTAGAAGTTTGTGAGTGCTTTTGGTGACACATCAGGCCAAACATAGAAATAGACAAACTAGACATACAACATAGAATGCCCACTCAGCTCACGTCCTGACCAACACTAAAACAAAGAAAACACAAAAGAACTATGGTCAGAACGTGACAGATTTGGCAAACCTGCAACTCCATATTTGGAAGCACTCACACATAGAAAATAAGTTCTCAAGTGTACAAAGTCATTTGTATTCGTAGAAAAAAGGTTTGTACCCATAGAAAGCGATTTCTAAGCATCAATGGGAACTTTTTTTCTACGACTACAAACCGCTTTTTACCTTTCACTTTTTTCTACGACTACAAACCGCTTTGTACCGTGATAACTTTTTTCTACGACTACAAACCGCTTTGTACCGTGATAACTTTTTTCTACGACTACAAACCGCTTTGTACCGTGATAACTTTTTTTCTACGACTACAAACCGCTTTGTACCGTGATAACTTTTTTCTACGACTACAAACCGCTTTGTACCGTGATAACTTTTTTTCTACGACTACAAACCGCTTTGTACCGTGATAACTTTTTTTCTACGACTACAAACCGCTTTGTACCGTGATAACTTTTTTTATACGACTACAAACCGCTTTGTACCGTGATAACTTTTTTTCTACGACTACAAACCGCTTTTTACCTTTCACTTTTTTCTACGACTACAAACCGCTTTTTACCTTTCACTTTTTTCTACGACTACAAACCGCTTTGTACCGTGATAACTTTTTTTCTACGACTACAAACCGCTTTGTACCGTGATAACTTTTTTCTACGACTACAAACCGCTTTGTACCGTGATAACTTTTTTCTACGACTACAAACCGCTTTGTACCGTGATAACTTTTTTTCTACAACTACAAACCGCTTTGTACCGTGATAACCTTTTTTCTACGAATACAAACCGCTTTGTACCGTGATAACTTTTTTCTACGATAAAAAAACGCTTTTTACCTTTCACTTTTTTCTATGACTACAAACCGCTTTGTACCGTGATAACTTTTTTCTGTGTGTGAGAACTTCTTGTCTTTTTCTTGTCGTCAAATCCCTGACAAAAGTCAGGTGACCTAAGCACTTCCAAATATGGAGTTGCAGGTTTGCCAAATCTGTCATGTTTGCGCAAATCTTTATGGCAGTCATTTTACTTAAGGCCCTCAATTTACAAATACAAATCAAAAGGTGTTTGTTTGTGGGAAGTGAAATGCATTTCTGGATGGCGATTCACAGTTGTAGATTGATGATTTACATTTGTTGAAAGTGTTTACAGTTGTAGATTGATGATTTACATTTACAAATACATTTGGCATGATATTGATCCCTTACATTGTCTGAAAGTAAAATTATTTATTTTATTTGGCATTCAATTCATGATGATGTTTTGTAAGGATGATCGTTTTAATGAGATTTATGAATCTTCTTGATAGCCACATGGATGCACTGTTCAGTGCATTTGATCTTGTCATGTTTTGGGTAGTTATTTATATCCAATTTAATGCATAATGCTGCATATTTCTGTGTTCATGAACATGTATACAAATACATGCTGTGTTATTATTGAGAATGAAGCCTAGTATTCAGCTAGCATAGAGTAAGTCATACTCATTGTTCTTTTCTTTCTATTTGTCAGTTTTACTCATTTCAGTCACTAGTACTGTACCTGCGAAGAGGTAGCAATAAATCATTCTTCAACATCCGGCTACGTACCGGATGTATCTGTCTGCTGAACTTAAGAAGGGGACTCTTTAGCGAGAGCAGAACAGTAAAAAGACAGTCAACAATGATTGCAGAGGACAGGATTGTCCTCTAGAGGACAAGATATCCAGTCGGCTCTATGGAACGTCTTGACGGCCTTGCAAAACGGCCTTGCAACCAGGTCAGAGTGTTTTCTTCATCTAAGCCATCACGATGTCAGCTTCGGAACGTAGGGGCCTTGCAACCAGGTCAGAGGTCAAAGTGTTCTCTTCATCTAAGCCATCAAGATGTCAGCTTCGGAACGTAGGGGCCTTGCAACCAGGTCAGAGGTCAGAGTGTTCTCTTCATCTAAGTCATTAAGATGCTCCTCCAAGTCTACAGCAAGCTTGGCTGCATTAGAAGCTCATGCCAAGGCTGAAGCAGCACTAGCAAGAGCATGATACTAGAGGTGAAGATTAAGAAAGCCCAGCTTAAAGTGGAGGAGACCCATAAGGAGGCCACATTAGAGGCTCTTCAGCATGAAAAGGAGGCAGAGGCAGCCTTAGATGAGGCTAATGTGTGAGGCAGCAGCGGATGCAGAATACCAAATTATGGACTTTATTGTCCTATTCCTCCAATAGAGTTTCAGACATTTCAAGTTTATTTCCAAAACACTATATCCACATATTTTTCACATTTTGTGTTTTTTCATCAGAAATGATTTATTCCCCCCCCCCCCTTTTCGTGATATCCAATTGGTAGTTACAGTCTTGAACCATCACTGCAACTCCCATACTGACCACGGAGAGGAGGAAGTCGTGAGTCCTCCAAAACACGACCTGCCAAGCCACACTGCTCACTTAACCCAGAAGTCAGCCACACATATGTGTCAGTGGAAACACTGTACACCTGGCGACCGCATCAGTGTGCATGTGCCCAGCCCACCACACAAGTTGCTAGATGGGCAAGGACTTCCCTGCTGGCCAAACTCTCCTCTAACCCAGACGATACTGGGCCAATTGTGCGCCGTCTCATGGGTCTCCCAGTCGTGGACAACTGCATTACAGCCTGGGATTGAACTAGGATCTGTAGTGATGCAGACTGCCGTGCCTTAGACCACTGCACCACTCAGGAGGCCAGAAATGATTTCTTATGTGTACCTTCATGTGTGTGTAAAATACAACTGTTGTCAGATGTTTTATTATTAGATTTTAGATGTGTATGAAAAAGTGTAATTTTTTGCAAAACTCAATCTATTATTTAGCTGGAATGGAATGTTCGTATCCTGTATATTTGACTGTGATATGTGGGCGTCTCACCTAGCTATCTTAAGATGAATGCACTTACTGTAAGTCACTCTGGATAAGAGCATCTGCTAAATGTCCAATGTCAGTGTTTTACATACAAATCTCATACACACAAAAAAATGAGGTTTTCTCAAGGGTTCTTTGGGAACTGATCCAAATAATACTTTGAGTCCTCCAATGATTTTTTGCTGTTAAAAAAACATGTTATTTCATATTTTAGTGATGATTAAAATGTAGGGGTGGCGGCTCATTCAAATATTTTGTGAGAATGATTCTATAAAGAACCTTTGAGATTGAGAATGGTTCTATAAAGAACCTTGGAGATTGAGAATGGTTCTATAAAGGACTGTTGAGATTGAGAATGGTTCTGTAAAGAACCGTTGAGATTGAGAATGGTTCTGTAAAGGACTGTTGAGATTGAGAACGGTTCTATAAAGGACTGTTGAGATTGAGAATGATTCTATAAAGAACCTTTGAGATTGAGAATGGTTCTATAAAGGACTGTTGAGATTGAGAATGGTTCTAGGTTCTATAAAGAACCTTTGAGATTGAGAATGGTTCTTTAATTAAAGGACTGTTGAGATTGAGAATGGATCTGTAAAGAACCTTTGAGATTGAGAATGGTTCTTTAATTAAAGGACTGTTGAGATTGAGAATGGATCTGTAAAGAACCTTTGAGATTGAGAATGATTCTATAAAGAACCTTTGAGATTGAGAATGGTTCTATAAAGAACCTTTGAGATTGAGAATGGTTCTTTAATTAAAGGACTGTTGAGATTGAGAATGGTTCTATAAAGGACTGTTGAGATTGAGAATGATTCTATAAAGAACCTTTGAGATTGAGAATGGTTCTATAAAGGACTGTTGAGATTGAGAATGGTTCTAGGTTCTATAAAGAACCTTTGAGATTGAGAATGGTTCTTTAATTAAAGGACTGTTGAGATTGAGAATGGATCTGTAAAGAACCTTTGAGATTGAGAATGATTCTATAAAGAACCTTTGAGATTGAGAATGGTTCTATAAAGAACCTTTGAGATTGAGAATGGTTCTTTAATTAAAGGACTGTTGAGATTGAGAATGGTTCTGTAAAGGACTGTTGAGATTGAGAACGGTTCTATAAAGAACCTTTGAGATTGAGAATGGTTCTTTAATTAAAGGACTGTTGAGATTGAGAATGGTTCTCTAAAGGACTGTTGAGATTGAGAATGATTCTATAAAGAACCTTTGAGATTGAGAATTGTTCTATAAAGGACTGTTGAGATTGAGAATGATTCTATAAAGAACCTTTGAGATTGAGAATGGTTCTATAAAGGACTGTTGAGATTGAGAATGGTTCTGTAAAGGACTGTTGAGATTGAGAACGGTTCTATAAAGAACCTTTGAGATTGAGAATGGTTCTTTAATTAAAGGACTGTTGAGATTGAGAATGGTTCTGTAAAGGACTGTTGAGATTGAGAATGGTTCTGTAAAGGACTGTTGAGATTGAGAATGGTTCTGTAAAGGACTGTTGAGATTGAGAATGATTCTATAAAGAACCTTTGAGATTGAGAATGGTTCTATAAAGGACTGTTGAGATTGAGAATGATTCTATAAAGAACCTTTGAGATTGAGAATTGTTCTATAAAGGACTGTTGAGATTGAGAATGATTCTATAAAGAAGCTTTGAGATTGAGAATGGTTCTTTAATTAAAGGACTGTTGAGATTGAGAATGGTTCTGTAAAGGACTGTTGAGATTGAGAATGGTTCTATAAAGGACTGTTGAGATTGAGAATGGTTCTGTAAAGAACCTTTAAGATTGAGAATGGTTCTATAAAGAACCAATAAAAAGGGTCCTATATAGCCTGGGTAGTTTGAGCCCTGAATGCTGATTGGCTGACAGCCGTGGTATATCAGACCGGATACCACGGGGATTTATTTTTAATGCTCTAATTACTTTGGTAACCAGTTTATAATAGCAATAAGGCACCTCAGGGGTTGGTGGTACATGGCCAATATACGACGGCTAAGGGTTGTGTCCAGGCACTCCACAATGTGTCCTGCCTAAGAACAGCCCTTGGCCGTGGTATATTGGCCATATACCACAAAACCCAGAGGAGCCTAATTGCTATTATAAACTGGTTATTTCTAGTTTGATGAGCTGTTTTCAGCAACAGATAATTTTTTTATCCAGTTGTCATATTGTCAGGTTTGCTAGCAACAAACTATTTAGCTAAGCTTCTAGCCTGGTGTTTGATATGCAATGTAATCTCCTCGTAATGAACAGTCAGTGTTGACGAGTGTCCTGACGAGAAAGCACACTTTTCTAGCTATACCAGGCAAAATCGGGCATATCAGCTCATTGTTATGGATATATCCAAATTAATGTCAATAGCAGTGGAGGCTGCTGAGGGGAGAACGGCTCAAAATAATGGCTGGAACAGAAAGGATGGAATGGCATCACACACATGGAAACCATGTGTTTGATGTATTTGATACCATTCCACCTATTCCACTTCAGTCATTACCATGAGCACATCCTCCCCAATAGATGTGCCACCAACCTCCTGTGGTCATTAGAAAACAGTTACTTTGCTGTTTATTCTGGCTGCAGAACAAACGACTGGGTCGCGTCTCTGGCCACCAAAAGATATGAAAGTATGAATTTATAAACTTTATGAATTTATAAGATTTATATCAGTAAATGTGTGCTTTCATATTGTTGTCTTTGGCAGCTGGGCTATAATCGGGATAAACCGAGTAAACAAACGTAATGGAGGTAGAGGTTGTGACTGTGTAGCTGGTTGGCTAGTTAGCAGCAAACAAGGGATAAGAACGTTGCCACTGAGCATGGCAATGGAACATAAAGAAGGAACGACTGGGTCACGTCTCTAGCACTCAATAGAAAGTATGAATTTACTCATAAACATGAAATTATTCTACCGGTAAATGTGTGCTTTCCTATTGTTTTCTTTGGCAACTGATATAACTGGGATAAATTCCTCCGTTCTGTACATTACCTTGGACACATTTGTGTTGTCCATTATTTCCAATGTAGTGTTTATCCCTTACTGATAGAACCCTTGGAAATGGTTATTTAAGGCACCATACAGGTTCCATTTAGAACCTTATGACCATGGTTATTCATAGAACCTTCAAAAAAAGGTTCCATATAGCACCAAAAAGGGTTCCGCTATGGTTACAAGCCAAATAACCATTATTTGGCACAAGAAAGAACCATTTTTTTGGTGTGTTACTGTAATGGGTTATTAAATATCAATGTTACAAATGTATCATTTGTACATTTCTTTCAAAAAAATGTAGTTATTTGTTACATTTAACTTTGATTTAATGTAAAACCTAGCAGCACTACTTATTTCTCTGACTGTGAGGCGGATACATGTGCAGTATAAAGCATTTAGCAAAAAAATATGATTATTTGTTTCTCTGAAACAAGGCAAGGAGGGAAGGAGAGAAGAAGAGAGCAGAGAAGAGATATGGAGAAGAGGAGAGACCAACATGTAGAAGAGAGAAAAAAAAGGAGAGGAGAGAGGGAGGGAGAGGAGAGAGGGAGGGGAGTACAGTAGATAAGAACTCTGTATGTATTGTATGATGGACAGTAGAAGCTGGGTGAAGGCTTTAAATAATGTGATCTGAGAGCAGTGTGTCCCGATAGCATTGTAATTACAGCAGAGTACTGCAATTAGTGAAATGATATATACAGTACATGCTCCCTGTGCACTCTTATAATAATCACACACACACACTCTAACTCTACACTTTACTCAAGGTCTTCAGAGGCTGTGAAAACACAATACTGCGGCAAGTCTCTCACTGAAATTCTTTCCTCTGTGTCAGTGTATGCCTTTGTTCTTATGGTCACTGACTGCTGTACGGTTCTGTCTGTCTGTCTGTCTGTCTGTCTGTCTGTCTGTCTGTCTGTCTGTCTGTCTGTCTGTCTGTCTGTGTGTGTGTGCATTGTGTATGTGTCTGTGTGTGTCCATTAGACAAATAACAGCAACAATAAACACAGCACCCCTTAGACTGTTACATCCTTTGACATAAAAAACAATAACAACCATTTATACGGTGTGTGTGTGTGTGTGTGTGTGTGTGTGTGTGTGTGTGTGTGTGTGTGCTGTGTTGGTGTGTGTGTGTGTGTGTGTGTGTGTGTGTGTGTGTGTGTGTATGTGTGTGTGTGTGTGTGTGTGTGTGTGTTTGTGTGTGCCATGTGTGTGCCATACTTGGGCATGTATGTTGATGCGTTTGTGAGTGTGCATGTGTGTGTGTGTGTGTGAGAATGTCTGAATTCAGACTCATACCAGCATGCAATGATCCGATTGAGAGAGTAAACTGGGTGTAATTCCTGTGGAATGTATAGCAGCGAGGCGTAGCTAACAGGGAACAAACACCATATCTGAATAATTCAACTAGAATAGGGACCTCCTAACCAGGCCACACTACTGTTACATAACAGATAGAGGATACCATGGTCAATGAAGGAGACAGATATAAAAACACACTTGCACACACACGCGCGTACGCACACACACTCAGGCACGCAGTACATGCAAATGTCAAGGACAACGTCATGCTGCTTGCTTAGTGGTTACCGCTTTCCCCCGATCGGCTCATACGGTCTCGAACTCAGAACCTCTGCCATGCAACCCCACATGACCGGCATCCTGAAGCATTCCAACCCATTGCACTTTTGAAAAGACCTTCTTCAATGGCACAAGGGGCGATACCTCAGGGTGAGGAGTGAGTTTCACACATCCCCATCTTTAATATATCACCTTTTACACAAACAAGCACACACCTTCCCTCAGCTAGTCATACACATTTCACAGATAGTGGAAACCTAATCACGCATGTGTGCTGATGAGAGTGGAAGTGTATGTGTGTGTGTGTGTGTGTGTAGAGGAGGGTGTGGGTCTCCTGAGAAGATTCAAACAACCCTGTGGGATGAGAGGACCTAGCACTGATGTCTGTTCAACACGCAAACCGTGGCAGGGGTTACACACACATGCACACAGACACGCACACACACATGCACACACGCATACTGAAACACAATAATAGTTTATTCAGTGACCTTTTGAGGTTTTCACAGGAGATCGCTCTCAGTGCAAAGGAGGGCACACACACACACACACACACACACACACACACACACACACACACACACACACACACACAGGTAGTGGGTTTAGTAAATCTGGATCTAAAATAAATGTCAGTGAATGATACAGTTTGGTGGAGACAGAGAATCCTCACATGAATTAACAGAATAAAAGATATGATAATATATCACATTTCCTTCAGAAAAACATCAGTAAGCTATTGCACGCTGGCTGTCACATCCTGATCGGTTTCACCTGTCTTTGTGCTTGTCTCCACCCCCTTCCAGGTGTCGCCCATCTTCCCCAGTATCCCCTGTGCATTTATTCATGTGTTCTCTGTTTGTTTTGAGACAGGTTGTCTTGTCTTGTCAGGTCTTACCAGCGTGCTTTCCCAACCTCTGCCTGCACTGACAGCGAGCCTGCCTGCTGCTCTGTACCTGCCTGACTCTGACCAGATTACGGACCTCTGCCTGCCCTGACAGCGAGCCTGTCTGCTGTTCTGTACCTGCCTGACTCTGACCAGATTACGGACCTCTGCCTGCCCTGACAGTGAGCCTGTCTGCTGTTCTGTACCTGCCTGACTCTGACCAGATTACGGACCACTGCCTGCCCTGACAGCGAGCCTTTCTGCCGTTCTGTACCTGCCTGACTCTGACCAGATTACGAACCTCTGCCTGCCCTGACAGCGAGCCTGTCTGCTGTTCTGTACCTTACTGACTCTGCCCTGGATTATGGACCTCTGCCTGCCCTGACAGCGAGCCTGCCTGCTGTTCTGTACCTGCCTGACTCTGACCAGATTACGAACCTCTGCCTGCCCTGACAGCGAGCCTGCCTGCTGTTCTGTACCTTACTGACTCTGCCCTGGATTACGAACCTCTGCCTGCCCTGACCCCGAGCCTGCCTGCTGTTCTGTACCTGCCTGACTCTGACCAGATTACGGACCTTTGCCTGCCCTGACAGTGAGCCTGTCTGCTGTTCTGTACCTGCCTGACTCTGCCCTGGATTACGAACCTCTGCCTGCCCTGACCCCGAGCCTGCCTGCTGTTCTGTACCTGCCTGACTCTGACCAGATTACGGACCTCTGCCTGCCCTGACAGCGAGCCTGTTTGCTGTTCTGTACCTGCCTGACTCTGACCTGGATTACGGACCTCTGCCTGCCCTTGACCTGTCTTTTGCCTGCCGCCTGTTTGGTCAATAAACATCTGTGATTCTAGCTGTCTGGATCTGGGTCATATCCTTGAGTTCTGATACTTTCTCAACCTACAGTAGGTTCAATGACCACGCTTACTTGCAAGATCATCAAGTGAATTTAATCTTGCAATCTAGCTAGTGTTTTGGTTCATTAGCTTGTCAGCTAGATAGCATTGGCAAGTGGATAACTTTCTAGTTCAAATTAGGCAGAACTGACAAAGATATGAATATGACAAACTTGAATTAATCATTGCAGGAACATTAAGACATTAGGACACAATTGCAAACAGACTTTGAAATGGAATAAAATGTATTCCAATCTACAGAAAGCCTACAGGTGTATTGTAGTCCACTACTATTTTGCTCAGGGTTAGATATCCCCATTGACTGGGGGTTCATTGATATCGAAGTTTCAGTTACTATTGGGATGTCCAGTCCCCCTATAATTAGAACCCTACCTGTGCTCTAACTTTGCATACTTTGCATTTACCCACCCATGTATTTCAGCATCCATGTCCTCGTGTTCTTACCTGTAAGCACTGCATACATGCAGGGCAAAACCCAAGCATGTCACAAACACATGTTCCTGCACTTGGCCATCACGTCCTATATGGTGCGTACATACAGTACATCATGGAGATCCTTATAAAGGACTAATTGCTCATTCTCTGTCATACACATTCTGCTACTGGACCACCATTGCTATTGCTTTGTAGAACACTAGTTAGCCAACTAATAATGTTGTGTAGTTGCATGAACAGTGTGTGCCAAGATTATGATAACTAACCCTGTACACTTTCATCTGCGTTGTGTGACGGTAGAGATATTGTTGAAAATAGGTTTATTGTGTGAACACCAATGGGCTCATAACATCCACAATATATTCGTAAATGATGTGTCTCTCAGTAATTTTTTCCTGCATGTTTATGACTATGTACTGAGAATGAAATGCAATCCGCAACACAAGCTTCCTCCTCTACCTCTCTGCAGTACAGATTCTCACTGGCAGTGGACACAAGAACACATATTTGAAGATGACATTAGATTGCGAAGTTATCCCTAAATGCTTATGACAAACTTTCTCCAGAACCAGCCATCGTCAGTGAACACTAGCCTAAAGGTGGAACGTGTTGTTGATTATCGTTGCCTAGACAAGGTCACATTCACTTGGAGGTATCTGGATGTACCAGCACCGCTGTATCACAGATAACAAGGAGCTTCTTTGGCTGTATGCTAGCTAGCTGTATGTGAATAAACCACTCTTAGATGGCGTCTGTGATGATTTCTATAGTGGGTTTGCCTGGCAGGACGTCACAGTGGTGCAGACATAGCCTCCTGCCCTGCTACCCATCCAGCTCTGGCTGTAGCTCCCTCATGACCCAGGGCTCATTATGGTCGTTGTAGGATATGAAGGTGTCATACTGATTAACTTGAGGCTCCCGAGTGGCACAGCAGTCTAAGGCACTGCAACTTAGTGCTAGAGGTGGCACTACAGACCATGGTTCAATTCCAGGCTGTATCACAACCGTCCATGATTGGGAGTCCCACAGGGCGGGGCACAATTGGCCCAGGGTTGTCCGGGCTGGGGTAGGCCGTCGTTGTAAATAATAATTAGTTTTCTACTGACTTTCCTAGTTAAATACAAAACATCAAAGCTGCCTGTTTCTCTGTTTGGTGTCGTAGAGATAAGCCAGGAAGAGGTACTAGGTATAGTCCACTTGCCATCTCAGAACTTATGTTTGGATTTTGTTTATCACCCACTGAATGAACCAAGCATGGCTGCAGTCACAATTAAAAAAGTTATTATTCAGGTCCATGTAACTCAAAGAAGGGAGAGAATGCATCACTATCTCATTGATAGCTAAGTTTGTTATTTCTTACTTGCAAGTGAAACGCTGGCAATAATTGGCTCATATAAGGAAATCTAAAGACTTGTGTGGAGATTTTAACAGTAAGATTTTCCTGAGTTCTAGGATTGGGTAACACAGCTCTGGAGTGAGAGTTGTGAATATATTGCTGCTGATGTCAAGGTACATCAACTGGGGTGTGTAAATGAATGTGTCTGGGTGCAGAGATTTAATACTGAGATTCTCTAACCATATTGTTAATAAAGACTTCACCTTCAAGACAGTTTGATAGTAGATGATGCATTCCTTCCGGACACTGGCTGTAGATTTTCAGATATTCGAGAGATGACAAGTGAAAGAACGGTGGAGCGTTTGGCGAGCGTTCGTCCATTTTATAGTTCTTTAATTGCTCCTGAAGGGATTTTATTTCCATACAGAATGAGATCTGTAAGGTTGACCAATCCCTCAAAGGCCCTGTCATTCATACTGGTAAAATGATTGTCAACTAAATCCAAATAGTTGAGTGACTGTAATCTTTTAGTCTTCTTTCCCAATGGAGTTTTGTTTATTTCCTCCAATCTCCAAGATCTCTAGTTTTTCCAAACCATATTTAAAAGCACTATTCATGGTCAGGATACTATTTTCTACCAGTTTAAGGATCGTTAAGGCCTTTCAATCCTGGAAGATATAGTTTTGTATTACTGTAAGTAGTTTGTTTTGCCAATATCTCGTTTGTTGTCATCTTAAGGTTTATTTTTTTCAATACAGGATAGTGTGTGTGAGATGAGCAGTGGTGCTGTCAAAGGTTTGAAAGGGGGTTAGTGCAGCCCTCAGTTTTGGGCATCTGAAGAATAAAGATAGGCTATGAGACAATAAAAATGAAGGGTGAAAGCACAAGTGGAGTCTGTGTTTTTAATAAACCGATTTAGATAATGGTGAGGCAGTTCAGTAGTTTGTCTAGTTCTGTCAAACCAGCCCGAATAATATTGTCATAATCTTATATGTCTTATAGGGAACAAGGGGGTGTGTCACATTTTGCAGTCATGTGATGTCCCAAGTTTGCTTTTCCCCTCTTACTTAGTTCCTGAATCACTCAAACCTATTTTCCCCATACTGACCTCCTCCTCCAAATAGGACTAGTTGAAGTCTCTCTTTCAAGGTCCAAATATACACTGAGTGTACAAAACATTAGGAACACCTTCCTAATATTGAGTAGCATCCCCTTTTCCCCTCAGAACAGCCTCAATTTGTTGTGCATGAACTATAAGACGTCGAATGCGTTCCACAGGAATGCTGGCCCATGTTGACTCCAATGCTGGCTGGTTCCTTCCTAGGAAGAGGATCACCCCTCTCTAAGTTTATTCCTAGGTTCCTACCGCTTTAGAGAGTTTTTTCTATTCACTGTGCTTCCAAATCTGCATTGCCTGCTCTTTGGGGTTTTAGGCTGGGTTTCTGTATAAGCACGTTGTGACAACTGCTGATGTAAAAAGGGCTTTATAAAACCAATTTGATTGATGATTGATTCTGTATGTAATTTGCCATAAGAAAAGTCTAATTAAATGTTGTGACAGTGTTTATTATGTGTATATTATATATATATATATATTATTATGGATTTTCCTCTCTTCCACCAAATATTTTATCTAGATTTACTAAACTCAAATACAACAGGCCCCTGTGTACATACAGTTGAAGTCGGAAGTTTACATACACCTTAGCCAAATACATGTAACTAAGGCTAGGGGGCAGTATTTTCACGTCCGGATGAAAAGCGTGCCTAAAGTAAACTGCCTGTTACTCAGGCCCAGAAGCTAGGATATGCATATATTTGGTAGATTTGGATAGAAAACATGCAAAAATTTAAACTGTTAAAATAACGTCTGTGAGTATAACAGAACTGATTTGGCAGGCGAAACACCCAGGACACACCATCCAGGGGAAAAAAATGAGGTAATAGGATTTCCCAATTGTTTTCTATGGGATACCCTTATTATTAGAAACCTGGTTGCAATTCCTATGGCTTCCACTAGATGTCAACAGTCTCTAGAAATTGGTCGATGATTTTCTTTTGAGAAACGAAGAAGTAGTGCTATTCATTCCATGTGTCACTCTGAAGGTGCCGACTATTTTGGTGCGTGTGAACAGGAACGCGCTCGGTGTTATTTTTCTTCGCTATTGGAGACAGATTATCCAGATTTAAATTGGATTAATTATTTATATTTTAGGATACCTGAGGTTGGATTAGGAAAGTTGTTTGAAATGTTTGGAACAAGTTTACAGGTAACTTATTAGATACTTTGTAGTCATGTTGGGCGAGTTGGAACCGATGTATTATGAATCAAACGTGCCAAATAAATTGACATTTTGCGGATATAAAGAAGGAATTTATCGAACAAAACGACCATTCATTGTGTCACTGAGACATTTGGGATTGCAAAAAGAAGAAGATCTTCAAAGGTGACTTTTGTGTCGCACCTGCATGATTGAAAAATTATTTTCATGTGTTTGTATGCGGGGCACTGTCCTCAGGTAATCGCATGATCTGCTTTCGCCGTAAAGCATTTTTGAAATCTGACACAGCGGCTGGATTAACAAAAAGTTAAGCTTTGATGTATTACACTTGTATTGTTGTGAATGTTGAATATTGATGTTTCTGTAGTTTGAATTAGGCGCTCGGCAATTTCACTGGATGTTGTCAAATCGATCACGCTAAAGGGATTTGCGCATGAAGGGATCAGTTTTTCACAATTCCTGAAATTTAATCCCAGTTTTAGGAAGGTTAGGATCACCACTTTATTTTAAGTATGTGAAATGTCAGAATAATAGCCATGTCACGCCCTGACCATAGTTTACTTTGTATTTTCTATGTTTTGATTGGTCAGGGTGTGATCTGAGTGGGTATTCTATGTTTCATGTCTTGTTTGTCTATTTCTATGTTCAGCCTGATATGGTTCTCAGTCAGAGGCAGGTGTTCGTCATTGTCTCTGATTGGGAACCATATTTAGGTAGCCTGGGTTTCACTGTGTGTTTGTGGGTGATTGTTCCTGTCTATGTGTTTTCACCAGATAGGCTGTTTAGGTTTTCGTTACGTTCATCACGTTCTTTATTTTGTAGTGTTTGTATTGATTCGTGTTTTACGTTTGTTCATTAAAACATGGATCGCAATCTACACGCTGCATTTTGGTCCGACTCTCCTTCTCACGAAGAAAACCGTGACAGAATCACCCACCACAAAAGGACCAAGCAGCGTGTCAACAGGCAGGAGCAGCGCGAGGAGATGCGCAATAAGGATTTCTGGACATGGGAGGAAATCCTCGACGGGAGAGGACCCTGGGCTAAACCAGGGGAGTGTAGCCGCCCAAAGGTGCAGCGGGAGAAGAAACAACAGGAGCAGCCCAAAGAGGAGTGCAGTATGGAGTATACGACTTGGGAGGAGATCGACAGGTGGGCGGCCGACCCAGGGAGAGTGCCGGAGCCCGCCTGGGATTCGATGGAGCAGTGCGCGGAAGGATATAGGAGAATGGAGTTTGCGAAGCAAGCAAGGCGGCGCGGACGGAGGCCCCATAGTCAGCCCAAAAAAATTATTGGGGGGGGGCTCAGGGAGAGTGTGGCAGAGTCAGGAGCCAGACCTGAGCCAACTCTCCCTGTTTATCGTGAGGAGCCAAGGAGAGCAGAACCAGAGCCGGTGTTGGAGGTGAGTGAAACAGAGACTGTGAAGGAGTTAATGGGGAAATTGGAGGAGAGAGAAATGAGGGAGTTGCTGTGTTGGTGCATTTTGCATAGAATTCGCCTGACGGAACGTGTCAGGGATTTGATGGCACCTGGGTTAGCGCTCCATACTCGTCCTGAGGTCCGTTTTAGTCGGCTGGTGAAGTTGGTTCCAGTCTCACGCATCAGGCCTCCTGTGCCCATCCCTAGCCTTGCACGTCCTGTGCCAGCACTATGCATCAGGCCTACAGTGCGCCTCGCCTGTTCAGCGCAGCCAGAGCCTCTCTCATCTCATGCGCTATCGGAGTCTTCCGCCTGTTCAGCGCAGCTAGAGCCTCTCTCCTCTCCTGCGCTGCCGGAGTCTCCCGCCTGTTCAGCGCAGCCAGAGCCTCTCTTCTCTACTGCGCTATCGGAGTCTCCCGACTGTTCAGCGCAGCCAGAGCCTTTCTACTCTCCTGCGCTGCCGGAGTCTCCCGCCTGTTCAGCGCAGCCAGAGCCTTTCTGCTCTCCTGCGCTGCCGGAATCTCCCGCCTGTTCAGCGCAGCCGGAGCCTCTCTCCTCTCCTGCGCTGTCGGAGTCTCCCGCCTGTTCAGCGCAGCCAGAACTGCCAGTCTGCATGAAGCAGCCCGAGCTGCCAGTCTGCAATGAGCTGCCAGTCTGCAAGGAGCTGCCAGTCTGCAAGGAGCTGTCAGTCTGCATGGAGCAGCCTGAGCTGTCAGTCTGCATGGAGCAGCCTGAGCTGTCCGTCTGCATGGAGCAGCCTGAGCTGTCAGTTTGCAAGGAGCAGCCAGAACTGTCAGTCTACATGAAGCAGCCAGAGCTGCCAGTCTGCAAGGAGCTGCCAGTCTGCAAGGAGCTGCCAGTCTGCAAGGAGCTGCCAGTCTGCAAGGAGCTGCCAGTCTGCAAGGAGCTGCCAGCCTGCAAGGAGCTGCCAGTCTGCAAGGAGCCGCCAGAGCTGCCTGTCTGCAGGATGCCGCTAAAGCTGCCAGCCTGCAAGGAGCTGCCAGTCTGCAAGGAGCTGCCAGTCTGCAAGGAGCTGCCAGCCTGCAAGGAGCTGCCAGCCTGCAAGGAGCTGTCAGTCTGCATGGAGCAGCCTGAGCTGTCAGTCTGCATGGAGCAGCCTGAGCTGTCCGTCTGCATGAAGCAGCCCGAGCTGTCAGTTTGCAAGGAGCAGCCAGAGCTGTCAGTCTACATGAAGCAGCCAGAGCTGCCAGTCTGCAAGGAGCTGCCAGTCTGCAAGGAGCTGCCAGTCTGCAAGGAGCTGCCAGTCTGCAAGGAGCTGCCAGTCTGCAAGGAGCCGCCAGAGCTGCCAGTCAGCATTGAGCAGCCAGTCAGCATGGAGCAGCCAGATCTGCCGGTCGACCAGACTCTCCCAGATCTGCCGGTCGACCAGACTCTCCCAGATCTGCCGGTCGACCAGACTCTCCCAGATCTGCCGGTCGACCAGACTCTTCCAGAGCTGCCAGTCGACCAGACTCTTCCAGATCTGCCAGTCGACCAGACTCTTCCAGATCTGCCAGTCGACCAGACTCTTCCAGATCTGCCCGTCGTCCAGACTCTTCCAGATCTGCCAGTCGTCCAGACTCTTCCAGATCTGCCAGTCGTCCAGACTCTTCCAGATCTGCCAGTCGTCCAGACTCTTCCAGATCTGCCAATCGTCCAGACTCTTCCAGATCTGCCAGTCGACCAGACTCTTCCAGATCTGCCAGTCGACCAGACTCTTCCAGATCTGCCCGTCGTCCAGACTCTTCCAGATCTGCCAGTCGTCCAGACTCTTCCAGATCTGCCAGTCGACCAGACTTTTCCAGATCTGCCAGTCGACCAGACTCTTCCAGATCTGCCAGTCGACCAGACTCTTCCAGATCTGCCAGTCGTCCAGACTCTCTCAGATCCGCCAGTCGACCAGATTCTCCCAGATCCGCCAGTCGACCAGATTCTCCCAGATCCGCCAGTCGACCAGATTCTCCCAGATCCGCCAGTCGACCAGATTCTCCCAGATCCGCCAGTCGACCAGATTCTCCCAGATCCGCCAGTCGACCAGATTCTCCCAGATCCGCCAGTCGACCAGATTCTCCCAGATCCGCCAGTCGACCAGATTCTCCCAGATCCGCCAGTCGACCAGATTCTCCCAGATCCGCCAGTCGACCAGATTCTCCCAGATCCGCCAGTCGACCAGATTCTCCCAGATCCGCCAGTCGACCAGATTCTCCCAGATCCGCCAGTCGACCAGATTCTCCCAGATCCGCCAGTCGACCAGATTCTCCCAGATCCGCCAGTCGACCAGATTCTCCCAGATCCGCCAGTCGACCAGATTCTCCCAGATCCGCCAGTCGACCAGGATCTGCTGAAACCGCCAGTCGACCAGGATCTGCTGAAACCGCCAGTCGACCAGGATCTGCTGAAACCGCCAGCCGACCAGGATCTGCTGAAACCGCCAGCCAGCCAGGTTCTGGTAGTTTCTACTACCTGCCTGGGCTTCTTCTCAGTGCTGAGCTTCTTCTCAGTGCTGAGCTTCCTCTCAGTGCTGAGCTACCCATCTGTCCCGAGTTACCTCTGTCCCGAGCTGTCCCTCTGTCCCATGTTATCATTGTGGTGGGTAACCTATTTAGGGACGTTTAGGAGGGGGATTAAAACTGTCATGGAGTGGGGTCCACGTCCAGTGCCAGAGCCGCCACCGCGGACAGATGCCCACCCAGACCCTCCCCTATAGGTTCAGGTTTTGCGGCCGGAGTCCGCACCTTGGGGGGGGGGTACTGTCACGCCCTGACCATAGTTTACTTTGTATTTTCTATGTTTTGATTGGTCAGGGTGTGATCTGAGTGGGTATTCTATGTTTCATGTCTTGTTTGTCTATTTCTATGTTCAGCCTGATATGGTTCTCAGTCAGAGGCAGGTGTTCGTCATTGTCTCTGATTGGGAACCATATTTAGGTAGCCTGGGTTTCACTGTGTGTTTGTGGGTGATTGTTCCTGTCTATGTGTTTTCACCAGATAGGCTGTTTAGGTTTTCGTTACGTTCATCACGTTCTTTATTTTGTAGTGTTTGTATTGATTCGTGTTTTACGTTTGTTCATTAAAACATGGATCGCAATCTACACGCTGCATTTTGGTCCGACTCTCCTTCTCACGAAGAAAACCGTGACAAGCCAAGAAAATGATTTATTTCAGCTTTTATTTTTTTTTATTTATTTCTTTCCCAGTGGGTCAGAAGTTTACATACACTCAATTAGTATTTGGAAGCATTGCCTTTAAATTGTTTTACTTGGGTCAAACATTTCGGGTAGCCTTCCACAAGCTTCCCGCAATAAGTTGGGTGAATTTTTGCCCATTCCTCGTGACAGACCTGGTGTAATTAAGCCAGGTTTGTAGACCTCCTTGCTCGCACACACTTTTTCAGTTCTGCCCACAAATTTTCCATAGGATTGAGGTCACGGCTTTGTGATGGCCACTCCAATACCTTGACTTTGTTGTCCTTAAGCCATTTTGCCACAACCTTAAGCCATTTTGCCACAAGTATGCTTGGGGTCATTGTCCATTTGGAAGACCCATTTTCATCCAACCTTTAAATTCCTGACTGATATCTTGAGATGTTGTTTCAATATATCCACATAATTTTCCTACCTCGTGATTCCATTTATTTTGTGAAGTGCACCAGTCCCTCCTGCAGCAAAGCACCCCCACAACATGATGAAGCCACTCCCGTGCGTCACGGTTGGGATGGTGTTTTTCGACTTGTAAGCCTCCCCCCTTTTCCTCCAAATATAACGATGGTCATTATGGCCAAACAGTTCTATTTTTGTTTCATCAAACCAGAGGAAATTTCTCCAAAAAGTACGATCTTTGTCCCCATGTGCAGTTGCAAACCGTAGTCTGGCTTTTTTTATGACAGTTTTGGAGCAGTGGCTTCTTTCTTGCTGAGCGGCCTTTGAGGTTATGTCGATATAGGACTCGTTTTACTGTGGATATAGATACTTTTGTACCTGTTCCCTCCAGCATCTTCACAAGGTCCTTTGCTGTTGTTCTGGGATTGATTTGCACTTTTTACACCAAAGTATGTTAATCTCTAGGAGACAGAACGTGTCTCCTTTCTGAGCGGTATGATGGCTGTGTGGTCCCATGGTGTTTATACTTGCGTACTATTGTTTGTACAGATGAACATGGTACCTTCAGGCGTTTGGAAATTGCTCCCAAGGATGAATCAGATTTGTGGAGGTCTACATTTTTTTTTCTGAGGTCTTCTTTTGATTTTCCCATGATGTCAAGCAAAGAGGCACTGAGTAGGTAGGCCTTGAAATACATTCACAGGTACACCTCCAACTGACTCAAATGTTGTCAATTAGCCTATCAGAAGCTTCTAAAGCCATGACATAATTTTCTGTATTTTTCCAAGCTGTTTAAATGCACAGTCAACTTAGTGTATGTAAACTTCTGATCCACTGGAATTGTGATAAAGTGAATTATAAGTTAAATAAACTGTCTGTAAACAGTTGTTGGAAAAATTACTTGTGTCATGCGCACAGTAGATGTCCTAACCGACTTGCCAAAACTATAGTTTGTTAACAAGAAATGTGTAAGGGGTTGAAAAACAAGTTTTAATGACTCCAACCTAAGTGTATGTAAACGTCCGACTTCCAACTGCATGTGTGTGTGTTCCTCTCCCTCAGAAAGTGTGCTGTAGCTAACACCCTAACCTGAAACGGCCTCTCTTTCTCCATCACTTTATATTTAGCTGACCTTCTAACAAGCTAACAAAACACAAACGTGTCTAAGCAGCATTCCTCTGATATGAGGGAACTTCTGTGTGTGTGCGTGTGTGTGTGTGTGTGTGTGTGTGCGTCTGTGCGTGTGCCTGTGTCCGTGTCCGTGTGAGTGCGTGCGTGTCTGTGCAGGATTCTCCTGGGGCGTTTTCTGTCAGCCTGACAGAACACAGACTCAGGGAGCGACAGTCAGTCTCATTTGAGCTAAAAAGCTAAAGCGACGTTTGGAAAACTTTGAAAGCAACGCTTGCACAATATCAGATGTGGTCAATTACGGTAGAGGTGGCTTCTTTGGGGTAGTCTGTCGCTTATTTTCTTCACATGCAGTTGGTCACGCACAGTAGCTTTATTCTCTATTCTAGAACTCAGTTCGGAGTTCTGACTGATCAGCTGATTGTGATGTTATCAATCAGAATGTTCAGTACTGAATGTTCTAAGTTCACACACGGGTGTTCCAGAGTACCTAGAAGGGTTAGGGAGGAACAGAGTTAACTTGTCATGGCTGCAATCCCGATATTGGGATAAGTGTCATCAACAACCGCTGAATAGCATAGCGCTACATTCAATAAATATTACTACAAATATTTATATTCATGAAATCACAAGTGCAATATAGGAAAACACAGCTTAGCCTTTTGTTAATCCACCCGTCGTGTCAGATTTTGAAATTATGCTTTTCAGCGAAAGCAATCCAAGCGTTTGTGTAAGTTTATCGAACGCACAACAAAACATTAAGTACACTTAGCATCAGGAAGCTTGGTCACGAAAATCAGAAAAGCAATCAAATTAATCGTTTACCTTTGATGATCTTCGGATGTTTTCACTCACGAGACTCCCGGTTACACAACAAATGTTCCGTTTGTTCCATAAAGATGATTTTATATCCAAAATACCTCCGTTTGTTTGTCGCGTTATGTTCAGAAATCCACAGGAAAGAGCGGTCACGACAATGCAGATGAAAATTCCAAATAGTTTCCATAATGTCCACAGAAACATGTAATTCGTTTTTTATAATCAATCCTCAGGTTGTTTTTCAAATATATAATCGATAATATATCAACCGCAAATGTCTTTCACAGTAGGAGAGGGGAACTCATGTGACCACTTGACGCGATGTTATCGTTCTGGCTCATTTTTCAAAATAAAAGCCTGAAACTATGTCTGAAGACTGTTGACACCTTGAGGAAGCGATAGGAAAAGGAATCTGGTTCATATCTCTTTAAATCCAGCAAAGGGAGGCTATGGAACATGGAGTTTTCAAAATAGAAGCCACTTCCTGTTTTGATTTTCCTCAGGGTTTCGCCTGCAATATCAGTTATGTTATACTCACAGACAATATTTTGACAGTTTTGGAAACTTTAGAGTGTTTTCTATCCAATACTAATAATAATATGCATATATCAGCAACTGAGACTGAGGAGCTGGCCGTTTACAATGGGCACCTTTTCATCCAAGCTACTCAATACTGCCCCTGCAGCCATAAAAAGTTAATGCACCTCAATGTGCTGCTAACATGATGTCTTCAGGCATATCCAGAAATGGCTTGATGGATCTATGCACTACTTATTCCTTATTAGTTAGTAGCTCTTTGAGAGTTTGGGACTATAAGGTTCTATCTGCATTTTTGTCAAACTGTTTTTATTGACATAGCCTTGTTCTGTTCAATGTTCTCTACCTATCTAGTACTCTGAATTCATGTTGTTAAGTTCAAAAGAATACAAGATAAATATTGCTGACACCCTTCAAATTAATGAGGATTCGAAATTGTAAAGTCAATTATCTCAGAATCCTATTTCTGCAGATAGAATCTTATAATCCCAAGCTCTCGTTTTAACATGGTCTTCTGGCATATCCAGACATGGCCTAATGGATCTATGCATTACTTATGATAATTACTTGTCAGTTAGTAGCTCATAACACACCATCTATATTAGATAGAGATACAGAGAGGGAAGGGTGAGGGATTACTGTGTATCCACAGTTGACACAATTGTTGTTCACGACTGTCACCTTTTAGTTTCCATAACATGGGACAACGTGGGATGCGGCTTTGAGACACTGAGGAAGTCCCTACGAGGTCAAATGCTATTTCTGGGGGGTTTAGGGTTAAGGTTAGAATTAGTGTTAGGGTTAGAATTACGTTAAGGGTTAGTTTAATTTAGGGTTAGGGTTAAGGTTAGGGTAAGGATACGAGTATGGGTTAGGGAAAATAGGATTTTGAATGGGACTGAATCGTGTGTCCCCACAAGGTTAGCTGTACAAGACTGTGGCGTCGGAGGGGATGGCTGCCGTCTTATTGGCTCTTAAATAACCATGTTATTTTCTTAGTTTTTTCGCGTTGTTCGTAACTTGTTTTGTACATAATGTTGCTGCTACTGTCTGTAAAATGTCATTTGTGTGTGTGTGTGTCCTCTCACAATCATGTTCAAGGTCATTAGATATTGACTACAGGCAGTTGTCAGAGTCTTTCATATTTAGTGTGTATATTTCCCCACCAGAGAGATGTAGTATGGTTATTTGTGTCCTTAACTTGACAAAGATTTACACACACACACACACACACGCACGCACGCACGCACGCACGCACAGGTAGACTGATCCAAGAGCTGTCTAAGGAAATGGAATACAACCATGTCCTTCTAGTTTATTAGATTGAGGTTTATTTTATTCTCTATGAACCACTTTCACTCTTAACCTTCCTCCTCCTTTTTTTCTACCCAGACTGATATCTAATATATTTTTAGCCATAGTTATTGTCAGAGTCTTTGAAACGGTTGATAATAGTTGCATGACTCAAAGTGGGGACGAATAGCTGTTTGAATTCCATGGTAAGCCAGCCACTGTCCACAATAACAATAATTACTGACAGTTTTATTCAATCAATCTTCATTGTGTTTCATGTTGAATGCATGAAAAATACAATACAGACAAATGATGAATGAATTGTGTTTAACATGATTGACATATTAAGTGTTGTCTGCATGCAATAACATGGCAGGCAGTCAAAGAACAGAAAGCGCAATGATTAAAACTAAACTGGAAGTACAGATTGATAGATTATGTTGTAATTATTTTTCTAAAACGGTTGAATCAGTAAACAAAATATTTGTCAAAATGTGGTTCTGATTTGTTGAAAAGAAAAAGTTAGAACACATTCGACAATCAATAGAAAATTGGAATGAAAAATGTAAGAATTGGAAGAAATGACAGGCTTCAAACTAGGCAGAAAATATATTGACAGATATGCTCTATACAATGTGAACTTTAAAACTTGTTACTCTTCATATGGTTTTAATATTACTAAATGTTCAACATAATCCTGTTTCCAAGTACTACTTCAAAGACAAAATGACGTTGGAAAAAAATCTGACAAGAAACTGAATAAAAAGAACCGTACTAATGGGGATTTCAGAAGTAAACAAAACATGTAATTACATTCTGAGAATTTACAGAACTTCCTGACACGTGAATGTGTACATGTGTTTGCCTTCTCCAAGTTTGTAACAAACAGTAAATTCTCTACTGGATAACAATCAGTTGATGAATAAAGTATAACACACACACACACACACACACACACTCAACTATGGAAGTAAACATGTGAGTAAAGTTAGCAGCAACCCACTTAACAATCAAATCACATAAAATCAAATAAAATGTTATTAGTCACATGTGCCTAATTCAACAGGTGTAGACCTTACAGTGAAATGCTTACTTACAACCCCTTAACCAACAATACAGTTTCAAAAATATGAATAAGAATAATCCGGTCTGGTGCAATGTGACCTGAAATTGATATAGCCAACAGTCTCTGTGTGTGTGTGTGTGTGTGTGTGTGTGTGTGTGTGTGTGTGTGTGTGTGTGTGTGTGTGTGTGTGTGTGTGTGTGTGTGTGTATGTGTGTGTGTGTGTGTAAACGTCAGATTTCGCAGGTTAAGTTAAGACATACATTTCCAAGTTAAGGGTAAAGTTTAGTCACCCATTCTTAAATGTTAAGGTAAAGGTTAAAGTAAGTGGATAGGGTTTAAACATTAAGTTTAGTCACTCATTCTGAATAGTTAAGATAAGGGTTAAAGTTTGGGATAGGGTTTAAACATTAAGTTTAGTCACTCATTCTGAATGGTTAAGGTTTGGGATAGGGTTTAAACATTAAGTTTAGTCACTCATTCTGAATGGTTAAGGTAAGGGTTAAGGTTTGGGATAGGGTTTAAACATTAAGTTTAGTCACTCATTCTGAATGGTTAAGGTTTGGTGTTCATGACTGGGATTGAACACTCAACCTTCTAATCCAGAGCTCTGGGATTATGTCAAGGAACCACATAAGTGCACAATGCCTTAGCAAAAGCGAACCTACTTGATGGTAATAGTGCTCATTGTTGCCCCTAGTGGCCGGTTGTGAAGGCCTTTCCCTACGTCCTCAGGACATGGACACACGTTCAATTTCCACTTCAATCTTGACCAATGACAGGTTTATATTGATATGATGGTGAAGGATCTCGCTGGTGTGAGGCAGCTCTGACAGGTCTATATTGATATGATGGTGAAGGATCTCCCTGGTGTGAGGCAGCTCTGACAGGTCTATATTGATATGATGGTGAAGGATCTCCCTGGTGTGAGGCAGCTCTGACAGGTCTATATTGATATGATGGTGAAGGTTCTCCCTGGTGTGAGGCAGCTCTGACAGGTCTATATTGATATGATGGTGAAGGATCTCCCTGGTGTGAGGCAGCTCTGACAGGTCTATATTGATATGATGGTGAAGGATCTCCCTGGTGTGAGGCAGCTCTGACAGGTCTGTATTGATATGATGGTGAAGGTTCTCCCTGGTGTGAGGCAGCTCTGACAGGTCTATATTGATATGATGGTGAAGGTTCTCCCTGGTGTGAGGAGGCTCTGACAGGTCTATATTGATATGATGGTGAAGGTTCTCCCTGGTGTGAGGCAGCTCTGACAGGTCTATATTGATATGATGGTGAAGGATCTCCCTGGTGTGAGGCAGCTCTGACAGGTCTATATTGATATGATGGTGAAAGATCTCCCTGGTGTGAGGCAGCTCTGACAGGTCTATATTGATATGATGGTGAAGGATCTCCCTGGTGTGAGGCAGCTCTGACAGGTCTATATTGATATGATGGTGAAGGTTCTCCCTGGTGTGAGGCAGCTCTGACAGGTCTATATTGATATGATGGTGAAGGTTCTCCATGGTGTGAGGCAGCTCTGACAGGTCTATATTGATATGATGGTGAAGGTTCTTCCTGGTGTGAGGCAGCTCTGACAGGTCTATATTGATATTATGGTGAAGGTTCTCCCTGGTGTGAGGCAGCTCTGACAAGTCTATATTGATATGATGGTGAAGGTTCTCCCTGGTGTGAGGCAGCTCTGACAGGTCTATATTGATATGATGGTGAAGGATCTCCATGGTGTGAGGCAGCTCTGACAGGTCTATATTGATATGATGGTGAATGATCTCCCTGGTGTGAGGCAGCTCTGACAGGTCTATATTGATATGATGGTGATGGATCTCCCTGGTGTGAGGCAGCTCTGACAGGTCTATATTGATATGATAGTGAAGGATCTCCCTGGTGTGAGGCAGCTCTGACAGGTCTATATTGATATGATGGTGAAGGATCTCCCTGGTGTGAGGCAGCTCTGACAGGTCTATATTGATATGATGGTGAAGGATCTCTCTGGTGTGAGGCAGCTCTGACAGGTCTATATTGATATGATGGTGAAGGATCTCCCTGGTGTGAGGCAGCTCTGACCGGTCTATATTGATATGATGGTGAAGGATCTCCCTGGTGTGAGGCAGCTCTGACAGGTCTATATTGATATGATGGTGAAGGTTCTCCCTGGTGTGAGGCAGCTCTGACAGGTCTATATTGATATGATGGTGAAGGTTCTCCCTGGTGTGAGGCAGCTCTGACAGGTCTATATTGATATGATGGTGAAGGTTCTCCCTGGTGTGAGGCAGCTCTGACAGGTCTATATTGATATGATGGTGAAGGATCTCCCTGGTGTGAGGCAGCTCTGACAGGTCTATATTGATATGATGGTGAAGGATCTCCCTGGTGTGAGGCAGCTCTGACAGGTCTATATTGAAATGATGGTGAAGGTTCTCCCTGGTGTGAGGCAGCTCTGACAGGTCTATATTGATATGATGATGAAGGATCTCCCTGGTGTGAGGCAGCTCTGACAGGTCTATATTGATATGATGTTGAAGGTTCTCCCTGGTGTGAGGCAGCTCTGACAGGTCTATATTGATATGACGGTGAAGGTTCTCTCTGGTGTGAGGCAGCTCTGACAGGTCTATATTGATATGATGGTGAAGGTTCTCCCTGGTGTGAGGCAGCTCTGACAGGTCTATATTGATATGATGGTGAAGGATCTCCCTGGTGTGAGGCAGCTCTGACAGGTCTGTATTGATATGATGGTGAAAGATCTCCCTGGTGTGAGGCAGCTCTGACAGGTCTGTATTGATATGATGGTGAAGGATCTCCCTGGTGTGAGGCAGCTCTGACAGGTCTATATTGATATGATGGTGAAGGTTCTCCCTGGTGTGAGGCAGCTCTGACAGGTCTATATTGATATGATGGTGAAGGTTCTCCCTGGTGTGAGGAGGCTCTGACAGGTCTATATTGATATGATGGTGAAGGTTCTCCCTGGTGTGAGGCAGCTCTGACAGGTCTATATTGATATGATGGTGAAGGTTCTCCCTGGTGTGAGGCAGCTCTGACAGGTCTATATTGATATGATGGTGAAGGTTATCCCTTGTGTGAGGCAGCTCTGACAGGTCTATATTGATATGATGGTGAAGGTTCTCCCTGGTGTGAGGCAGCTCTGACAGGTCTATATTGACATGACGGTGAAGGATCTCCCTGGTGTGAGGCAGCTCTGACAGGTCTATATTGATATGACGGTGAAGGTTCTCCCTGGTGTGAGGCAGCTCTGACAGGTCTATATTGATATGACGGTGAAGGATCTCCCTGGTGTGAGGCAGCTCTGACAGGTCTATATTGATATGACGGTGAAGGTTCTCCCTGGTGTGAGGCAGCTCTGACAGGTCTATATTGATATGACGGTGAAGGAGCTCCCTGGTGTGAGGCAGCTCTGACAGGTCTATATTGATATGACGGTGAAGAATGTCCCTGGTGTGAGGCAGCTCTGACACGTCTGTATTGATATGATGGTGAAGGATCTCCCGGGTGTGATGCAGCTCTGACAGGTCTGTATTGATATGACGGTGAAGGTTCTCCCTGGTGTGAGACAGCTCTGACAGGTCTGTATTGATATGACGGTGAAGGATCTCCCTGGTGTGAGGCAGCTCTGACAGGTCTATATTGATATTATGGTGAAGGTTCTCCCTGGTGTGAGGCAGCTCTGACAGGTCTATATTGATATGATGGTGAAGGATCTCCCTGGTGTGAGGCAGCTCTGACAGGTCTGTATTGATATGATGGTGAAAGATCTCCCTGGTGTGAGGCAGCTCTGACAGGTCTGTATTGATATGATGGTGAAGGATCTCCCTGGTGTGAGGCAGCTCTGACAGGTCTATATTGATATGATGGTGAAGGTTCTCCCTGGTGTGAGGCAGCTCTGACAGGTCTATATTGATATGATGGTGAAGGTTCTCTCTGGTGTGAGGCAGCTTTGACAGGTCTATATTGATATGATGGTGAAGGTTCTCCCTGGTGTGAGGCAGCTCTGACAGGTCTATATTGATATGATGGTGAAGGTTCTCCCTGGTGTGAGGCAGCTCTGACAGGTCTATATTGATATGATGGTGAAGGTTATCCCTTGTGTGAGGCAGCTCTGACAGGTCTATATTGATATGATGGTGAAGGTTCTCCCTGGTGTGAGGCAGCTCTGACAGGTCTATATTGACATGACGGTGAAGGAGCTCCCTGGTGTGAGGCAGCTCTGACAGGTCTATATTGATATGACGGTGAAGGATCTCCCTGGTGTGAGGCAGCTCTGACAGGTCTATATTGATATGACGGTGAAGGTTCTCCCTGGTGTGAGGCAGCTCTGACAGGTCTATATTGATATTACGGTGAAGGTTCTCCCTGGTGTGAGGCAGCTCTGACAGGTCTATATTGATATGACGGTGAAGGAGCTCCCTGGTGTGAGGCAGCTCTGACAGGTCTATATTGATATGACGGTGAAGGATCTCCCTGGTGTGAGGCAGCTCTGACACGTCTGTATTGATATGACGGTGAAGGATCTCCCTGGTGTGAGGCAGCTCTGACAGGTCTGTATTGATATGACGGTGAAGGTTCTCCCTGGTGTGAGACAGCTCTGACAGGTCTATATTGATATGACGGTGATGGATCTCCCTGGTGTGAGGCAGCTCTGACAGGTCTATATTGATATGACGGTGAAGGTTCTCCCTGGTGTGAGGCAGCTCTGACAGGTCTATATTGATATGATGGTGAAGGTTCTCCCTGGTGTGAGACAGCTCTGACAGGTCTATATTGATATGACGGTGATGGATCTCCCTGGTGTGAGGCAGCTCTGACAGGTCTATATTGATATGATGGTGAAGGATCTCCCTGGTGTGAGGCAGCTCTGACAGGTCTATATTGATATGATGGTGAAGGTTCTCCCTGGTGTGAGGCAGCTCTGACAGGTCTATATTGATATGATGTTGAAGGTTCTCCCTGGTGTGAGGCAGCTCTGACAGGTCTATATTGATATGATGGTGAAGGTTCTCCCTGGTGTGAGGCAGCTCTGACAGGTCTATATTGATATGATGGTGAAGGTTCTCCCTGGTGTGAGGCAGCTCTGACAGGTCTATATTGATATGATGGTGAAGGATCTCCCTGGTTTGAGGCATCTCTGACAGGTCTTTATTGATATGATGGTGAAGGATGTCCCTGGTGTGAGGCAGCTCTGACAGGTCTATATTGATATGATGGTGAAGGATCTCCCTGGTGTGAGGCAGCTCTGACAGGTCTATATTGATATGATGGTGAAGGTTCTCCCTGGTGTGAGGCATCTCTGACAGGTCTATATTGATATGATGGTGAAGGTTCTCCCTGGTGTGAGGCAGCTCTGACAGGTCTATATTGATATGATGGTGAAGGATCTCCCTGGTGTGAGGCAGCTCTGACAGGTCCATATTGATATGATGGTGAAGGTTCTCGGGCATGTAACTGTTTTCTATCACCCTGTCCATTTACATCTGCATTGACACACATCTCTCATACACACACACCCCTTAGCTATTATCCCACTCTCACAGAGGAAGTATCATTTAGCAGTTTACCCTGGCTCCTACTCCTAAATGCTCCTGGGCTTCTGGAGAGAGGGGGAAGGAGGAGGAGGAGGAGGGTGTGGAGAAAAGAGACTGCAATAGGGAACAAAAGAGAAAGAGAGACGGGAGAAGGAATTCACAACAGGAGGGAAATTGAGACAAATGAAATCTCCAGGGTTTTAGGAAGTATTTAATGAGGTGCAAGCGTTTAAATGTCGTACCATCTGGCTACAGGCTGTGATGTCATCGTTGATGGACGATGGATACGCGGCAATGTAACTCAAAGTTGTCTTTTTTGAATACACCATTTTATTACATGTATGTTACCCCCTTTAATATATTTATGGAAGCAACAGTGAAATATGCATACTCTCTTGCCTGTGTGTGTGTATGTGTGTGTTGTGTCAGTCCTGACTTATCCCCTGCCGGGTGCGACAGTCTACATCAGTGTTAGCTGTCATAGTAGCGAGACAGAGAGACAGAGGAGCACTGACATGCGCACACACACACACACACACACACACACACACACACACACACACACACACACACACACACACCAACAATCATCTCTCTCTCTCTCTCTCTCTCCCTCTCTCTCTGGGGAAACATATGTTAACATTGCCAAAGCAAATTAAATAGACAATAAACAAAAGTGAAATATATAAAATTAAAATGAAGAGTAAACATTACACTCACAAAAGTTCCAAAAGAATAAAGACATTTGCCTATATACAGTTTTGTAATGATGTGCAAATAGTTAAAGTACAAAAGGGAATATTCATAAATATGGGTTGTATTTGCACTGGTTTTTGTTCTCCACTGGTTGCCTTTTTCTTGTGGCAACAGGTCAAAAATATTGCTGTTGTGATTGTTCACTTTTGTTTTTCACACAGTAGATATGGGAGTTTATCAAAATTGGATTGTTTTTGAATTCTTTGTGGATCTGTGTAATCTGAGAGAAACATGTGTCTCTGCTTGAGAACAGAGCACCAGGACCAGCTTGCATCCTCTACAGGATCGGTGTCCCGTCTTTGGGACGGTTGAGCTAATGTAGGCTAATGTGAATAGCATGAGGTTGTAAGAAACAAAAACAATTCCCAGGACATAGACATATCTGATATGAGCAGAAATATTAAATTATTGTTAATCTAACTGCCAATTTACAGTAGCTATTACAGTGAAAGAATACCATGCTATTGTTCGAGGACAGTGGACAATTATGAACTTGAAAATGTATGAATAAACCAATTAGGCACATTTGGGCAGTCTTGATACAACATTTTGAATAGCTATGCAATAGATAATTGGATTACTCTAAAACTTTGCACATAGTGGCCAAAGTCTAAATTGCGCCTGGGCTAGAATAATTCATTATGGCCTTTCTCTTTGCATTTCAAAGATGATGGTACAAAAACATAGAAAATAATCATGTTTTTTTCTTTGTATTATCTTTTACCAGATCAGATGTGTTATATTCTCCTATAGTATTTTCACATTTCCACAAACTTCAAAGTGTTTCCTTTCAAATTGCATCAATAATATGCAAATACTTGCTTCAGGGCCTGAGCTACAGGCAGATCGATTTGAGTATGTCGTTAGCTAGAGGCAGTTAGATTTGGGTATGTCATTAGCTACAGGCAGATCGATTTGAGTATGTCGTTAGCTAGAGGCAGTTAGATTTGGGTATGTCATTAGCTATAGGCAGTTAGATTTGGGTATGTCATTAACTACAGGTAGGTAGATCTGGGTATGTCATTAACTACAGGCAGGTAGATCTGGGTATGTCATTAACTACAGGTAGATAGATCTGGGTATGTCATTAACTACAGGCAGTTAGATTTGGGTATGTCATTAACTACAGGCAGTTAGATTTGGGTATGTCATTAACTACAGGCAGTTAGATTTGGGTATGTCATTAACTACAGGCAGTTAGATTTGGGTATGTCATTAACTACAGGCAGTTAGATTTGGGTATGTCATTAACTACAGGTAGGTAGATCTGGGTATGTCATTAACTACAGGCAGTTAGATCTGGGTATGTCATTAACTACAGTTAGATAGATCTGGGTATGTCATTAGCTACAGGCAGGTAGATCTGGGTATGTCATTAGCTACAGGCAGGTAGATCTGGGTATGTCATTAACTACAGGTAGATAGATCTGGGTATGTCATTAGCTACAGGCAGGTAGATTTGGGTATGTCATTTTAGGTGAAAACTGAAGAAAAGGGTCTGATCTTTATTAGGGACTCTTCTCCAGGTTCATCTCTCTGTCGGTGATCGCTTTGTTATGGGAGGTTTGGGAATCGCTTCCTTTTCGGGGGTTGTAGAATTTAACAGCTCTTTTCTGGACTTTGATCATTAACAGGTAGCTAAGTCATTTTGCAGAGAGCCACATCAATTTACAGATTCTGCTCTTCATGCATTATTTGGTGTTTTACGTTGTTCACAGATATTTTTGCAGGATTCTGCATGCAGAGTCTCAATCTGGTGTTTTTTCCATTGTGTGAATTCTTGGTGTGTGAGCGGACCCCACACCTCACAACCATTAAGGATGGGTTCTATAACTGATTCAAGTAATTTTAGCCAGATCCTAATTGGTATGTCGAATTTTATGTTCCTTTTGATGCAATAGAAGGCCTTCCTTGCCTTGTCTCTCAGATTGTTCACAGCTTTGTGGAAGTTACCTGTGGTACTGATGTTTTGGCCAAGTGTAACGATTCTCCTCTGACGAGGAGTAAGAGAGGACGGACCGATGTGCAGCGTGGTAAGTGTCCATTTTAGTTTATTAAACTGAACACTAAAGTATACAAAATAACAAAGTGAATGATGCAAACGAAAACTGAAACAGTCCTGAAATGTGAAACAAACATTACAACAGGAAACAATCACCCACAACTCAAAAGTGAAACCAGGCTACCTAAGTATGGTTCTCAATCAGGGACAACGAATGACAGCTACCTCTGATTGAGAACCATACCAGGCCAAACACAAAAATCCCAAATTATAGAAAAAAGAACATAGACAACCCACCCAATTCACGCCCTGACCATACTAAAACAAAGACATAACAAAAGAACTAAGGTCAGAACGTCTTTGTCCGCCTTTTAACCCGCCTCCGTGGCCTCTTTAAAGCGGCGACCCTCGCCGCCGACCTCGGACTGGGGACAAAGACATACTAAACTACTAAAACAAAGACATAAGAAAATAACTAAGGTCAGAACGTGACACCAAGGTATTTAAAAAAGGTTGCTTGCTCTAGGGCAATGGTTTCTAGACGGAATTTGTGTTTGTGGTCCTGGCAACTGGACCTTTTTTGGAACATCATTATGTTTGCCTTACTGAAATTTACTGTCAGGGCCCAGGTCTGGCAGAATCTGTGCAGGAGATCTAGGTGCTGCTGTAGGCCCTCCTTGGTTGGGGACAGAAGCACCAGCTCGTCAGTATGTAGTAGAAATTTGACTTTAGATTATATTTGGGTGAGGCTGGGTGCTGCAGACTGTTCTAGTGCCCTCTCTCTCTAAATTCCTCTCTCTCTGTCTGTCTGGTAAGGATCCAGGCTTTTCCTGACTGATGCAACACTAGCCTGTCGCCCTTGAAACTTCTTAGGGCTGAAATCCCATTAATGGGATCAATTAGACAACAGCCAGTGAAAGTGCTGGGCTCCAAATTCAAAACAACACAAATCTCATAATTAAAATTCCTCAAACATATAAGTATCTTATACCATTTGAAAGGTAATCTTGCTGTTAATCCCACCACAGTGCCCAATTTCAAATAGGCTTTACAGCGAAAGCACCACAAACGATTATGTTAGGTCAGCACCTATTCACAGAAAAACACAGCCCTTTTTCCAGCCAAAGAGAAAGCACAATAAACACAAATAGAGATACAATTAATCACTAACCTTTGATGATCTTCATCAGATGACACTCATATGTTACACAATACATGTATGTTTTGTTTGATAAAGTTCATATTTATATAAAAAAATCTCAGTTTACATTGGGCGTGCTATGTTCAGTAGTTCCAAAAACATCAAGTCATTTTGCAGAGAGCCACATCAATTTACAGAAATACTCATCATAAATGTTGATGAAAATACAAGTGTTATACATGGAATTAAAGATATACTTCTCCTTTATGCAACCGCTGTGTCAGATTTCAAAAAAGCTTTATGGAAAAAGCACACCATGCTATAATCTGAGAACGGCGCTCAGAGAACAAATACATATATCCGCCATGTTGGAGTCAACAGAAGTCAGAAATAACATTATAAATATTCACTTACCTTTGATGATCTTCATCAGAATGCACTCCCAGGAATCCCAGTTCCACAATAAATGTTTGATTTGTTCGATAATGTCCATAATTTATGTCCAAATAGCTACTTTTGTTAGCGCGTTTGGTAAACAAATCAAAACTCACAAAGCGCGTTCACTAGTTGCAGACGAAATGTCAAAAAGTTCTGTGACAGTCCGTAGAAACTTGTCAAATGATGTATGGAATCAATCTTTAGGACGTTTTTAACATAAATCTTCAATAATATTCCAACCGGAGAATTCCTTTGTCTTCAGAATAGCAAAGGAACGCGTGTGACCAGCACGTGACTGCTGCCAGACCTCTGACTCAATCACCTCTCATTCGGCCCCACTTCACAGTAGAAGCATCAAACAAGTTTCTAAAGACGGTTGACATCTAGTGGAAGCAACATGAGTAATATCCCACTGTATCTTCGATAGGGGCTGAGTTGAAAATCGACCAACCTCACATTTCCCACTTCCTGGTTGGATTTTTTCTCAGGTTTTTGCCTGCTATTTGAGTTCTGTTTTACTCACAGACATGATTCAAACAGTTTTAGAAACTTCAGAGTGTTTTCCATAAAAATATACTAATAATACGCATATATTAGTATCTGGGACTGAGGAGCAGGCAGTTTACTCTGGGCACCTTATTCATCCAAGCTACTCAAAACTGCCCCCCAGCCATAAGAAGTTAAAGACACCTTTTGGGATTCAAATAACAACAAAGCCGGCACCCTGCCACTATTTTGATAGATATTTTTGGCTAAATGGACGTACCAAACCCACCTCAGAGGAATACGCCTTTAGGAGTGGTCATCAAGGCCTGAGTATGTTGTGTGTGTGTGTGTGTGTGTCTGTATACACGTGTGTGTTGTCTTATGTTTCTCAAATCAAATCAAACTTTACTTGCCACGTGCCGAATATAACAAGTGTAGACTTTACCGTGAAATGCTTACTTAAAAGCCCTTGACTGACAGTGCAGTTCAAGAAGAAGAGAATATTTACCAAGTAGGCTAAAATAAAAGGTAATAATGAAAAGTAACACAATAAGAATAAGAATAAGGAGGCTATATACAGGGGGCACCGGTACCGAGTCAGTGTGCAGGGGTACAGGCTAGTTGGTAGGTGGGGGTGAAATGACTATGCATAGGTAACAAACAAACTGTGAATAACAGCAGGGGGGTCAATGTAAATTGTCCGGTGGCAATGTTTATGAATTGTTCAGCAGTGTAATGGCTTGGGGGGGTAGAAGCTGTTGATGAGCCTTTTGGTCCTAGACTTGGCGCTCCGGTACCGCTTGCCGTGCGGTAGCAGAGAAACCAGTTTATAACTTGGGTGACAGGAGTCTCTGACAATTTTATGGACTTTACTCTGACACCGCCTATTATATAGGTCCTGGATGGCAGGAAGCTTGGTCCCAGTGATGTACTGGAAAGTTCGCACTATCCTCTGTAGCGCCTTACGGTCAGATGCCGAACAGTTGCCATACCAGGCTGCGTTGCAACCTGTCAGGATGCTCTCGATATTGCAACTGTAGAACCTTTTGAGGATCTAGGTGCCTATGCAAAATATTTTCAGTCTCCTGAGGGGGGAAAAGGTTTTGTCGGGCCCTCTTCACGACTGTCTTGGTATGTTTGGACCATGATAGTTTGTTGGAGATGTGGACACCAATAGCATTCTCACATAAGTGTTCCTTTTGTCCAGGTGGGAAAGGGCAATGTAGAGTGCAATATAGATTGCATCATCTGTGGATATGTTAGGGCGGTATGTGAATTGGAGTGGATCTTGGGTGTCCGCGAGGATGCTGTTGATGTGAGCCATGACCAGCCTTTCAAAACACTTTATGACTACCGATGTGAGTGCCACAGGGCGGTAATCATCTAGGCAGGTTACCTTTGCTTCCTTGGGCACAGGGACTATGGTTGTCTGCTTGAAACATGTAGGTATTACAGACTCGGTCAGGGACAGGTTGAAAATGTCAGTGAAGACACTTGCCAGTTGGTCAGCGCATGCTTTGAGTACACATCCTGGTAATCCGTCTGGTTCTGTGGCTTTGTGAATGTTGACATGTTTAAAGGTTTTGTTCACATCGGCTACCGAGAGCATTATCACACAGTCATCCAGAAAAGCTGGTGCTCTCGTGCATGCTTCATTGTTGCTTGCCTCAAAGCAATCATAAAAGGCATTTAGCTCATCTGGTAGGCTTGCGTCACTGGGCAGCTCGCCTATGAAGAACACTGGATGTGTTTAAGACGGATCTATCTAGAGATACGGTCAGACAGAAACATCCATTAGTGTCACAGAGAGGAGAAAAACTCTAATGAGGTGTGTGTGTGTGTGTGTCTGTGTGTGTGTCTCTCTTTCTCTCTCTCTGTGTGTGTGTGTGTATGAGGAGAGCAGGCCTAATCCTATAAAACTGATCCAGTGTTCTTCAGGCCCATATTGTTAACAACCTTTTAGTCTGTGTGTGCATAATTGCTTGCATAAGTGTGAATGTGTGTGTGTGTGTGTGTGTCTGCGTGTGCGTGTAAGTGTGCATGTGTGTGTGTGTGTGTGTGTGTGTGTGTGTGTGTGTGTTTGCCTGCGTAACTACGACTGTGTATGTGTGTCACAGGAGGTTGGTGGCACCTTTTGGGGAGGATGGGCTCATAGTAATGACTAAAATTGAGTAAATGAAATGATATCAACTCATCAAACACAAACTCCATTCCAGACAATATTATGAGCCGTCCTCCCCTCAGCAGCCTCCTGTGGTGTCAGTGTGTTAGTGTGTGTCTGTCAGTGTGTCTCTCTGCAGTTGAAGCTATTGCATTAGAAGCAAAGCTGTTGCCTCATATCTTATTCTCCCTCTCTCTCTCTCTCTCTCTCTCTCTCTCTCTCTCTCTCTCTCTCTCTCTCTCTCTCTCTCTCCCTCGCTCTCCCTTTCCCCCTCGCTCTCCCTTTCCCCCCCTCTCTCTCTCACTCTCTCTTTCGCTCTCACTCTCTGCCTCTCTCTCGCTCTCTCTCTCTCTTTCTCTCTCTCTCTCTCTCTCTCTCTCTCTGCTACTCTCTCTCGCTCTCTCTCTCTCTTTCTCTCTCTCCCTCACTCTCCCTTTCCCCCTCTCTCTTTCTCACTCTCTCTCTCGCTCTCTCACTCTTTTTTCTCTCTCTCTTTCTCACTCTCTCTTTCTGTTTCTCTATTTCTTTCTTTCTTTCTCTCTCTCTTTCTCTCTCTCTCTCTTTCTTTCTCTCTCGCTCTTGTTTTCTCTGTCTTTCTCTCGCTCTCTCTCGCTTTCTCTCGCTATCTCAATCTCTAAATTACTCTGTAATTGATTGACAGCTGAGAGAACCCTATGTGACAAGATTGAACTTGCCGATTATTGCATCAACATTTCCATGTGTCACACCTTATTCCCCCTTGACTGTTTAAATGCTACTGCCAGTTATATCTGTCTGTCTTTCTGTCTGTGGTGTGTGTGTGTGTGTGTGTGTGTGTGTGTGTGTGTGTGTGTGTGTGTGTGTGGCAGTGTGGCAGTGTGTGTGTGTGTGACCATTTGGTGTGACCGTGTGGGTGACTGTCAGTCTTCATATTCCCCCTTGTGTGCATAAAACCTGATATCAAAGGTCAGACAAACGTCACGCTCCTAAAGGTGTGGAATGGATTCTATTTTTTTCCCTTTTTGTTTTGTTCTCAAAATATTCAGTCTATTTTCTTATTTTCTCCCAGTCCATTGACTTCTATCACGAAGGGAGAAATGTTTTTTATTTTTATTTCACCTTCATTTAACCAGGTAGGCCCGTTGAAAACAAGTTCTCATTTACAACTGCGACCTGTCCAAGATAAAGCAAAGCAGTGCGACAAAAACAACAACACAGAGTTACACATGGGATAAACAAACGTACAGTCAATAACACAATAGTCAAATCTGTATACAGTGTGTGCAAAATGAAGTAAGGAGGTAAGGCAATAAATAGGCCAATAGTGGCGAAGTAATTACAATTTAGCAATTTACACTGGAGTGATATATGTGCAGATGAGGATGTGCAAGTAGAAATACTGGTGTGCAAAAGAGCAGAAAACAAATATGGGGATGAGGTAGGTAGTTGGTTGGATGGGCTATTTACAGATGGGCTGTGTACAGCTGCAGGGATCGGTAAGCTGCTCTGACAGCTGACGCTTAAAGTTAGTGAGGGAGATATGTCTTCAAATTCAATGATTTTTGCAATTCGTTCCAGTTATTGGCAGCAGAGAACTGGAAGGAAAGGCGGCCGGCCACAGAAGGTGTTGGCTTTGGGGATGACCAGTGAAATATACTAGTGAACATATAATGTAGGTATCTTTACGGTGCTGTCATGAACTCCATGACATTGTATTACCGATACATTGTGTTTTACCTTTACTGAACGGTTGAATCTGGGTAAGTGGCACGTGAATCCGGAAAGACAAGAGAGGATGAGAAGCTACTTTAGAACTTGGTAGAGGGTTTCTGTGAATGTTGCAGTGTGGTAATCTGACCAACAGAGGGCAGCATTTAGTAACCTTCACATTCACGTCTTAGAGATGGAGGAATGGCATGGGGTTGGCTGGCCACAAGAGTGGTGAGGACAGGGTCAGGAGTGAGGAGGGTAGGGGGTGAGTATCAGAGGGTTTTTGAGGACAAAGACAAGAGGAAGGAAGGTAGGGGGTGAGTATCAGAGGGATGTTGAGGACAGAGACAAGAGGGAGGGGGTGAGTATCAGAGGATTGTTGAGGAAAGAGACAAGGGAGGGTAGGGGGTGAGAATCAATTGTTGAGGACAGAGACAAGAGGGAGGGGATGAGTATCAGAGGGATGTTGAGGACAGAGACAAGAGGGAGGAGGGTAGGGGTGAGTATCAGAGGGATGTTGAGGACAGAGACAAGAGGGAGGGGGTGAGTATCAGAGGATTGTTGAGGAAAGAGACAAGGGAGGGTAGGGGGTGAGAATCAATTGTTGAGGACAGAGACAAGAGGGAGGGGATGAGTATCAGAGGGATGTTGAGGACAGAGACAAGAGGGAGGAGGGTAGGGGGTGAGTATCAGAGGGTTGTTGAGGACAGAGAGAAGAGGGAGAGGGGTAGGGGGTGAGTATCAGAGGGATGTTGAGGACAGAGACAAGAGGGAGGAGGGTAGGGGGTGAGAATCAGAGGGTTGTTGAGGACAGAGAGAAGAGGGAGAGGGGTAGGGGGTGAGTATCAGAGGGTTGTTGAGGACAGAGACAAGAGGGAGGAGGGTAGGGGGTGAGAATCAGAGGGTTGTTGAGGACAGAGACAAGAGGGAGGAGGGTAGGGGGTGAGTATCAGAGGATTGTTGAGGACAGAGACGAGGGAGGAGGGTAGGGGGTGAGTATCAGAGGGTTTTTGAGGACAGAGACAAGAGGAAGGAAGGTAGGGGGTGAGTATCAGAGGGATGTTGAGGACAGAGACAAGAGGGAGGGGGTGAGTATCAGAGGATTGTTGAGGAAAGAGACAAGGGAGGGTAGGGGGTGAGAATCAATTGTTGAGGACAGAGACAAGAGGGAGGGGATGAGTATCAGAGGGATGTTGAGGACAGAGACAAGAGGGAGGAGGGTAGGGGGTGAGTATCAGAGGGTTGTTGAGGACAGAGACAAGAGGGAGGAGGGTAGGGGGTGAGTATCAGAGGGATGTTGAGGACAGAGACAAGAGGGAGGAGGGTAGGGGGTGAGTATCAGAGGGATGTTGAGGACAGAGACAAGAGGGAGGGGGTGAGTATCAGAGGATTGTTGAGGAAAGAGACAAGGGAGGGTAGGGGGTGAGAATCAATTGTTGAGGACAGAGACAAGAGGGAGGGGATGAGTATCAGAGGGATGTTGAGGACAGAGACAAGAGGGAGGATCGTAGGGGGTGAGTATCAGAGGGTTGTTGAGGACAGAGAGAAGAGGGAGAGGGGTAGGGGGTGAGTATCAGAGGGATGTTGAGGACAGAGACAAGAGGGAGGAGGGTAGGGGGTGAGAATCAGAGGGTTGTTGAGGACAGAGAGAAGAGGGAGAGGGGTAGGGGGTGAGTATCAGAGGGTTGTTGAGGACAGAGACAAGAGGGAGGAGGGTAGGGGGTGAGAATCAGAGGGTTGTTGAGGACAGAGACAAGAGGGAGGGGGTGAGTATCAGAGGATTGTTGAGGAAAGAGACAAGGGAGGGTAGGGGGTGAGAATCAATTGTTGAGGACAGAGACAAGAGGGAGGGGATGAGTATCAGAGGGATGTTGAGGACAGAGACAAGAGGGAGGATCGTAGGGGGTGAGTATCAGAGGGTTGTTGAGGACAGAGAGAAGAGGGAGGAGGGTAGGGGGTGAGAATCAGAGGGTTGTTGAGGACAGAGAGAAGAGGGAGAGGGGTAGGGGGTGAGTATCAGAGGGTTGTTGAGGACAGAGACAAGAGGGAGGAGGGTAGGGGGTGAGAATCAGAGGGTTGTTGAGGACAGAGACAAGAGGGAGGAGGGTAGGGGGTGAGTATCAGAGGGTTGTTGAGGACAGAGACAAGAGGGAGGAGGGTAGGGGGTGAGTATCAGAGGGTTTTTGAGGACAGAGACAAGAGGGAGGGTAGGGGTGAGAATCAATTGTTGAGGACAGAGACAAGAGGGAGGAGGGTAGGGGGTGAGAATCAGAGGGTTGTTGAGGACAGAGACAAGAGGGAGGAGGGTAGGGGGTGAGTATCAGAGGGTTGTTGAGGACAGAGACAAGAGGGAGGAGGGTAAGGGGGTGAGTATCAGAGGGTTGTTGAGGACAGAGACAAGAGGGAGGAGGGTAGGGGGTGAGTATCAGAGGGATGTTGAGGACAGAGACAAGAGGGAGGGGGTGAGTATCAGAGGATTGTTGAGGACAGAGACAACAGGGAGGGTAGGGGGTGAGAATCAATTATTGAGGACAGAGACAAGAGGGAGGGGGTGAGTATCAGAGGGATGTTGAGGACAGAGACAAGATGGAGGAGGGTAGGGGGTGAGAATCAGAGGGTTGTTGAGGACAGAGACAAGAGGGAGGAGGGTAGGGGGTGAGAATCAGAGGGTTGTTGAGGACAGAGACAAGAGGGAGGAGGGTAGGGGGTGAGAATCAGAGGGTTGTTGAGGACAGAGACAAGAGGGAGGAGGGTAGGGGGTGAGTATCAGAGGGTTGTTGAGGACAGAGACAAGAGGGAGGAGGGTAGGGGGTGAGTATCAGAGGGTTGTTGAGGACAGAGACAAGAGGGAGGAGGGTAGGGGGTGAGAATCAGAGGAGGAAGTATATTCCGAGTGCTGAGACCCTCCTACACAATCAGACAGCAGTTTAGTCTGGTGGCTCTGCTGGGTACCCTTTAACTTTGCCCTTTAACACACACACACACACACACACACACACACACACACACACACACACACACACACACACACACAGCGAGGGCCGTTTAGTGTGATGTCCCCTGCATTTCCCTTCCAACTCAACCTTTCACATCCTATCTGACAGAGGGAGAGAAGTTATGCAGATCTGACCTGGCTTCTCTGTGTGTGTGTGTGTGTGTGTGTGTGTGTGTGTATGTGTGTGTGTGTGTGTGTGTGTGTGTGTGTGTGTGTGTGTGTGTGTGTGTGTGTGTGTGTGTGTGTGTGTGTGTGTGTGTGTGTGTGTGTGTGCGTGTGTGTGTGTGTGTGTGTGTGTGTGAGGGAGGGAGGGAGGGAGGGAGAGCAGATCTATGCTGGCTCCTCTGTTCACTGCATTCTCTTCACAGGGCAAATGGTCCAGACTCTTCCAGTGCTGAGCTAATAAACACACACACACACACACATGCACACACACACAGACGCTCATTCACACACACACACACACACACACACACACACACACACACACACACACACACACACACACACACACACACACACACAGTGGTCAAATTTGTTTCGCTGCAGTCTCTGCCAATGTGAGAATGATTCATCAATTCCCTCAACTCACCCCTAACCTCCCACCTCTACCCCATCTCCCCCTCTCATCCCCCCTCTCCCCCTCTCATACCCCATCTCCCCCTCTCATCCCCCATCTCCCCCTCTCATCCCCCCTCTCCACATAACATTCCCCTTTCCCCCATCTCCCCCTCTCAACCCCCCTCTCTTGCTCTCATTCCCCCCTGTCCCTCTCTCATCCCCCTATCTCTCTCATCCTCCCTCTCTCTCTCTGTGGGGTTCCCACTTCAAAACACAGACCCTTAACTTCAACAGAGAGCCCTGAAAACTTCCCGCAAATGTAATAAGAAAATATGTTAAGCAGGAAGGAAGGATAATTTAAATTCATCAGCTGTCTGGGAGAGATTAGAACAGGGTTTTCAAGGTGAAATGTTGTATTGATGGGAAGGTAAAACATTCTCTCAAGTGGACGGAAGTCCAAGATGATGAATGGTAAACATTTAGGAGTCATAGCTTACTAATGACCCAGCTGGACAGTGATATCGATGTCCAATGCGATACATCCTTATGAATTGTGTGGAAGGAACAAATCAAGGCCTGTGTGTGTGTGTGTTGTTGTTGGGTGTAAGGCTGTGTGTGTGTGCGTACGTGCAGGAGTGTATATGTGTGTGTCTGTGTGTGTCGTTGGGGACTGGCCCAGGGCCATGTAACAAGTGGTGGTTGGTTCTCAAGGTTATTCGTCAAATCAGATTCCTTCACCGTAGGTTTTAGTAAATAATAGGAACCAAAAACGAACTGTCTGTCTGTTTATCTGTCTCTCTCCCCCTCGCATGCTATCTCGCCCTCTCCCTCGCCCTCGCCCTCGCCCTCGCCCTATCCCTATCCCACTCCCACTCTCTCTCTTAGAAATGCCTAATTATTGATATATTTATGTATTTTATTAAAAGCTAAGAGCTACACTTCATGACCAAAAATATGTGGACACCTGCTCATCGAAGATCTCAATCCAAAGTCATGGGCATTAATATGGAGTTGGTCCCCTCTTTGTTTCTACGACTTGATTGGAATCCACCTGTGGTAAATTGAATTGATTTGACATAATTTGGAAAGGCACACAAGGTCCCACAGTTGACAGTGCATACCAGAGCTAAAACCAAGAAAAGAGATCGAAGGAATTGTCCGTAGAGCTCTAAGACAGGATTGTGTCGAGGCACAGATCTGGGGAAGGGTGGTGTAGGTGTCCTGCCCTCCAGGACACCTACACCACCCGATGTCACAGGAAGGCCATAAAGATCATCAAGGACAACAACCACCCGAGCCACTGCCTGTTCACCCCGCTATCATCCAGAAGGCGAGGTCAGTACAGGTGCATCAAAGCTGGGACCGAGAGACTGAAAAACAGCTTCTATCTCAAGGCCATCAGACTGTTAAACAGCCACCACTAACATTGAGTGGCTGCTGCCAACATACTGACTCAACTCCAGCCACTTTAATAATGGAAATTGATGTAAAAAATGTATCACTAGCAACTTTAAACAATGCCACTTAATATAATGTTTACATACCCTACATTACTCATCTCATATATGTATATACTGTACTCTATATCATCTACTGCATCTTTATGTAATACATGTATCACTAGCCACTTTAAACTATGCCACTTTGTTTACATACCCTACATTACTCATCTCATATGTATATACTGTACTCGATACCATCTACTGCGTCTTGCCTATGCCGTTCTGTACCATCACTCATTCATATATCTTTATGTACATATTCTTTATCCCCTTACACTTGTGTCTATAAGGTAGTAGTTGTGGAATTGTTAGGTTAGAATACTCATTGGTTATTACTGCATTGTCGGAACTAGAAGCACAAGCATTTCGCTACACTCGCATTAACATATGCTAACCATGTGTATGTGACAAATAAAATTTTATTCGATTTTTTGATTTGAACATTTCTGCAGCATCGAAGGTCCCCAAGAACACAGTGCCCTCCATTCTTAACTGGAAGAAGTTTGGAACCACCAAGACTCTTCCTAGAGCTGGCCACCCAGTCAACTGAGCAATCGGTCGAGAAGAGTCTTGTTCAGGGAGAGCTGACAGAGCTCTCCCTGAAGATAGAGATGGGAGAACCTTCCAGAAGGACAACCATCTCTGCAGCACTCCAACAATCAGGGCTTTATTGTAGAGCGGCCCGACAGATGCCACTCCTCAGTAAAACGCACATGATGGCCTGCTTGGTGTTTGCCAAAAGTCACCTAAAGACTCTCAGACCACGAGAAACCAGATTCTCTGGTCTGATGAAACCAAGATTGAACTTTTTGGCCTGAATGCCAAGCGTCTGGAGGAAACCTGGAACCATCCCTATGGTGAGGAAAGGTGGTGGCAGCATCATGCTGTGGGACATTATTCAGCGGCAGGGACTGAGAGACTAGTCAGCATCGAGGGAAAGATGAATGGAGCATCTTTGTACAGAGAGATCCTTGATGAAAACCTGCTCCAGAGTGCTCAGGACCTCAGACTGGGGCAAAGGTTCACCTTACAACAGGACAACGACCCCTATCACACAGCCAAGACAATGCAGGAGTGGCTTCAGAACACGTCTCTGAATGTCCTTGAATAGCCCAGCCAGAGCCCGGACTTGAACCTGATCTAACATCTCTGAAAATAGCTGTGCAGCAACGTACTGAGTAAAGGGTCTGAATACTATTGTAAATGTGATATTTAAGTTTTTGATTTGTAAAAAATGTGCAACAAATTCTGAAAACCTGTTTTTGCTTTGTCATTATGGGGTATTGTGTGTAGATTGATGAGGGGGAAAAACGATTTAATCCATTTTAGAATGAGGCTGTAACCTAACAAAATGTGGAAAAAGTCAAGGGGTCTGAATACTTTCCGAATGCACTGTATAGTGTCCCGTATAATGAATACCTCTCACCGAACAACTAAAGAGCTACATGGGCTCCTTAAAATTTAGCTTCTAGTTCAGTCTGGAGGCTGCTGGAGGAGAAAGACTACTGCCAAATTACAACCTTTGCCGCCACTGCTGCTAACACCTCTATCGTCACCGGAACCACATCACACCTCGCCGCCGATGACCTTGCAACCAGAGGGAGGCCAATGCGTGTTTTGCTCTCTCCCCTCTGTCCCCTGCACTGGACCAGACCATGGGTTGGGTGCCAAAGACGCTTGGCAACAACGGACGGCGAGGAATGACAGCCAAGCCACTACCGACTAGCGACTACCGACTACCGACGAACAAACTAAGAAACCAACGGCAGATGAGCGACGGACTGGTGGTGTCAGCGACCATCTTAATGACCCTCCAGCAGGACGTTAGTCTCTGGAAGTTTGTTGTGTGTGTGAATGGTGTTTTTTTGTTGCTAAGAATTTCAAGATAGAGAACCTTTTAAACCTTTACAAACTTGCCTGTGATTCAGAAAGCTGTACTTGACACTCATAGCAGGGTTTATTTATAACGTAATGCATAATCTACCCTCTGTAGGTAAAGCTTTAAGTATAAGAGATGATGTACCGTTATCTGCGCTAAGTATGACGTATTGCTATATATTACTAAGTATGACAATTTGCTATGTATTACTAAGTATGACATATTGCTATGTATTACTAAGTATGACAATTTGCTATTTATTACTAAGTATGACATATTGCTAAGTATTACTAAGTATGACAACTTGCTATATATTACTAAGTATGACATATTGCTATTTATTACTAAGTATGACAATTTGCTATTTATTACTAAGTATGACATATTGCTAAGTATTACTAAGTATGACAACTTGCTATGTATTACTAAGTATGACATATTGCTATGTATTACTAAGTATGACAATTTGCTATTTATTACTAAGTATGACATATTGCTATTTATTACTAAGTATGACATATTGCTATATATTACTAAGTATGACATATTGCTATATATTACTAAGTATGACATATTGCTATTTATTACTAAGTATGACATATTGCTATATATTACTAAGTATGACATATTGCTATTTATTACTAAGTATGACATATTGCTAAGTATTACTAAGTATGACAACTTGCTATTTGAAGTAATACCATCTTCAGTATTTCCAAGTGGGTCAGTCAGTGTGGTAAAATATTGAGTGTGGAGATGCATCAAGAATTAGTAGCCTGAAGGCGTTTTACTCTTGTGTCTGTGTGGTGTGGTGTGTGTGTGTGAGTGATGTGTTAAGTATAGCTATCTCAGAGGTGTTGCACTGTGGTGTGTTCTGGGCCTGAGCAGCGACGACTGAGGAGAGAAACTAGGAGTTGAGTGGAGGATATATATGTGTGTCTATAGAGAAGAGGCTGGCGTGGCACTGAGGCCTAAATCTGTCTCTAACTCTTAATTAAGCCCTGGGCTCCAGTGGCCTTGACTTATTAAACACACACACACTGCAGGGAACCGAAGAACTGTCCTTGGATGTTTTATGTATCAGTCGCTGATTAGTTACCTTTGAAGGAAGGAGGGGCAGAAGGAAGAAATAAAGATGAAAAGAATAAAGAAAGTCAGAAAGAAAGAGATACATAAGAAAGAAAGTAGAATGAAAAAACTGAGAAAGGAGAGGAGGGAGATAGAAAGAAAGTGGAATAGAGCCACAAAGGCAGATGAAATCAACCTCTCTCAGTTGAACTCTAAATCTGGTCTATTGAATTTATCAGCAGTATGGTTTTAAAACTGAGATGAGGGGGAATATAGGAGAAAGGAGGATGGGAGAGGAAAGGAGATGAAATAGGAGGAGAAGAGAGGAGAGGGAGGATATGAGAGGAGATGATAGGAGAAGAGTGGAGCGGAGAGGAGGAGAGTAGAAGAGAGGAGATGAGGAGAGGAGAGGAGAGGAGAGGAGAGGAGAGAAGACAGGAGATGAGAGGAGAAGGAAGGAGAGGAGAGGAGAGGAGAGGAGAGGAGAGGAGAGGAGAGGAGAGGAGAGGAGAGGAGAGGAGAGGAGAGGAGAGGAGAGGAGAATGAAGTAGAAAAGACACGTGTCGATGTAAGGAAAGGAGAAGACAGGAGAGGAAAAGGGAGGAGGGGATAAAAGGGAGAAGAAGGGAGGGGAGTAGAGGAGAGGAGGGAAGGGGAGAGGAGAGGAGAGGAGGAGGAGAGGGGAGGAGAAGGGAGGGGAGTAGAGGAGAGGTTTGAAGAGTGGAGGAACAGGGAGAAAAGAAGAACAGAGGACATAAGAGAAAAAGAGAATGGAGGAGAGAACAGAGGAGAAAATATGAGAGAAATGGGGAAAAGCAGAGTGATAGGATGTCCAGGCAATGAAAGTGTTTTTCAGATTGAGCTGAGCTCTGTAGAGGGACTTGGGTAAGAGATAATTCCAATCCACATAGTCAGTCTTTGTAATATGTGAACAATAATGTGATTTAGATAGAGGGGAGCTGTAGCCTACTCTATGGAAAATATTCATTAAATGGTGGACTAGTTTGCAACTGCTTTTCTCTGAAGAGATTTTGAGATATAAAAGTGAGAAGGTTAAATGTAGAGTTCCTAAAATAGAAAATACACGAAGGTCAAATATAAACTCCAGCCACCCAAGTCATAGACTGTTCTCTCTGCTACCGCTTGGCAAGCCAGTACGGGAGCGCCAAGTCTGGGTCCAGGAGGCTTCTGGACGGTTTCTGCCCCCAAGCCATAAGACCCCTGAACATCTAATCAAATGACCGGGCTGTTTCCATTGCCCCCCAAATTGTGATTTGTTGGGTTTCACCTCATGAGTTCGAGACGTTGGAAAAGTACGGCAGATGTGATTGTCTACGTATTTGTGTTTCTTTCTGTTTCCCTTTGTTTGAATTGATTTTGCTCTATGTTGAATGTGTTGAGATTTCCCTCTTCAGCCACCCGTGACACAAGTCAGTATTAGATGTCCATCCATGTCTGAGGATGTCAGGAGATGATGCGGAAACAAGCCACTAGGGGCAACATTGAGCACTTTAACCTTCAAGTTGGTTTCAGTTTTGTGTTGTGGACGGAGTGTTTATCTGCCTCTGGTGCAGAAGGTTGCATGTTGGAATTAGTTATTTTGGTTTTAAGACTATCCCAAATCTTAACTCTTACCTTAACCATTCAGAGTTAAAATGCCTAACCTTAAGCTTTTGGATTTTATTCCTAAACTTAACCCTGACCTTACAAATTCAGATGTAATGCCTAAATTTAACCATAAACACTTAGAAAGGTGTCGTTTGGGACAACTTTGTAATTTGATTCTTGAGAAACATGGATGAATGATGCGAGACCGTGAGAGCTTGTTGCTTCAGACCGGGTTTTTTTCATGGAGTTTGATTGCTTTCAAATCAAAGCCCTAGAAACTATTTTTTGATTAAGTTCCAAGGCAACAGACTTTTAATTTAAAATTGAAAAGTATATCTATTTGAAAGTAGATGAAGTCATTGTACCTTTGAGAAATACTGTACCTGTTTGCCCCAATCTTCCTACGATATGCATGCAGTCAGAGAGAGCTCAGTCTGTCAGGGAGACCAGAGCTCATTCAGATGACAAAACAACATCTTGCTTTGTATGTGTACAGTATGCTCTCCTACTTCCTGCCTAGACTATGGGACTGCAATCCTATGTTTGATTCCCACTGCTAAAAATACCTATTTTTAAACATTGTTCTCCAAAAAAGGACAAGAAAGTGTTTTCAATAACCTTTGGATTAAAAAAAATACAAAAATAAAATAAAACCCACACCTACATTACCAGTCAAAAAATTTGGACACACCTACTCAATCAAGTGTTTTTCTTTAACCAAAAAATGTTAAGCAAATAAAAACATATTTTATATTTGAGATTCGTCAAAGTAGCCACCCTTTGCCTTGATGACAGCGTCGCACACTCTTGGCATTCTCTCAACCAGATTCATGAGGCAGTCACCTGGAATGCATTTCAATTAACAGGTGTTCCTTGTTAAAAGGTAATTTGTGAAATTTCTTTCCTTCTTATTGCGCTTGCGCCAATCAGTTGTGTTGTGACACGGTAGGGGTGGTATAAACGGTATAGGGTGCAATTTGGGACACAGCCTAAGTCAGAGTTCTGCTGTAATATCTGATCTTGAGTCAGTATTGTGTGGCCTTACAGGAGGACACAGACATATATCAGTCCTACACACACACAAACAATGCGCACGCAGGCACCATACCTCATCCAGTTCTCGCCCTTCCTAAATCAAGCCGACACTGTCACACCTAGCGGCCGTAAAGCAGTAGCCAGTTCTGCTGTGTCAGTAAAGGTTCAACCCAATAAAAGGTGGGCGGTACTAAAACAGACTTCTTTATGCTTCATGACGGCACGGGAGATATTATAGCACCCAGTCCATCCCAGACCAGACACAACAACCGATATCAGACTAGGGCTCTGTCCCAAATGACAACCTATTCCCTATATACTGCACTACTCCCAAAAGTAGTGCACTATATAGGGAATAGGGTGCCATTTGGGACAGACCCTAGGCTTTGAGTTCAGAAGGGTAGTTACAGAATACGTTTTATATCTGGAGAAAGGTTACTATGAGAATCCCTACTGATGGCTGGTATGAGGGCCAGTTTATGTTGGTAGGGCTACTGTTATCCGGGCCTCAAGGATCCCAGTTCTGTTTTATTTTCCAACAAGATCTTCATTTTTTACTAATTTGACTTCAGATTCTGACATTTATCTTTGTTTCTCCGAACTCCCTCCCAAAAAATTTTACACCCTGAGTGGCTCTTCCTGCTCTGCATCATTACATTTCTCCAAACGCACATTTTCGAAGTGAAGGGTTGAGGTTTGGGATAGCGTTAAAACAAAAACTATCTTAGCTCGTGTCTACCACTGTGATTGAACACATGAGATTACTCATGTGATTATGTCCATCCATCAACCCAGTTCACAATGCAAAACTCAAGCCTACTTCATGTGATTATGTCCATCCATCAACCCAGTTCACAATGCAAAACTCAAGCCTTCATGGTAATACCGCTCACTGTTGCCCCTAGGAATGCATTTCCCGACTTCATCAGGACATGGACAGACGTCCAATTTTGAAGTAAATCTTAAACGATCTGTCTGTTTTTTTTTTTAACCTGTTGGTTAATTGTGTCAGGGGAGGAATGAAAACCAGTTGTGCTGAAGACCGAATTTTAAAAGTCTTGGTTTAAGGCCAAAATTCTAATATCCATCCCAAGCCAGAAGAGATGGACATTTTGCGATATGTTCAAGAATCATGATTTTTTTTTGACTGCTTCAGCAACCCCCCCCCCCCCCCCCCCCCCCCTCCATTCCTTCCCCAGACTCACCAAATCAATTTACTTCACTCGTTGGTGTTTTCCCAAAAATGGAGGATGGTTGTAGTTAATATGCAGCGAGAGGAAGTACAAATGATACATTCCTCTTTTACAGAAGTAGGGGATGAAATATGCATGACTTCAGAGAGCTGTCTGATAGAGGAAGAGAGAGAGAGTAGAAGAGAGGGGGAGAGTGAGGGAGAAGAGGGGGGAGAGAGAGAGAGCAAGGGAGGGAGGAATAGAGGGAGGCAGAGAGAGGTGGAGGGGGGGGGGGGAATATGGGTGAGGGGGAGGGAATGGATCCCGGTAGTTTTGACACTGATGTTGGATGAGGACAGTATGCAGTCTTTCCCTCCCTCCCTCCCTCTCCCCTCCCTCCCTCCCTCCCTGTTCCATTTCCACTCTCATCTCATCCCTCTCTCTCGCTGGGGTCAGCTGAACTGCTCTCACCACCTGTTAGCACTCCTCTGACCTTTCTCTCTCTATTTCTCTCACTTTCTCTCTCTCACTTTCTCTCTCTATTTCTCTCACTTTCTCTCTCTCACTTTCTCTCTCTATTTCTCTCACTTTCTCTCTCTCACTTTCTCTCTCTATTTCTCTCACTTTCTCTCTATTTCTCTCACTTTCTCCCTCTATTTCTCTCACTTTCTCTCTCTATTTCTCTCACTTTCTCCCTCTATTTCTCTCACTTTCTCTCTATTTCTCTCACTTTCTCTCCCTCTCTCTCAAATCAATTCAAAAGGCTTTATTGGCATGGGAGAAATATGTTTACGTTGTCAAAGTAAGTGAAATAGATAATAAACAAAAGTGAAATAAACAATAAAAATGAACAGTAAACATTACAATCAAAGGAATAGAAACATCTGAAAGGTCATAATATGGCGATGTACAGTGTTATAACGATGTGCAAGTAGTTAAAGTACAAACGGAAGAATAAATAAATATGGGTTGTATTTACAATGGGGTTTGTTCTTCACTGGTTGCCCTTTTCTTGTGGCAACAGGTCACCAATCGTGCTGCTGTGATGGCACACTGTGGTATTTCACCCAATATATGTGGGAGTTTATCACAATGTTTGTTTCGTATTCCTTGTTTGTCTGTGTTTTTGAATTCCTTGTGGGTCTGTGTAAAGAGGGAAACATGTGTCACTAATATGGTCGTACATTTGGCAGGAGGTTATGAAGTACAGCTCAGTATGCGTATCCGGTGGTACTTAATGAATATGATGTCAGTTCGGTTGTCATCTGAGACATTCACATCAATGATAAGATGACATAAACTCTACAGTGGAAAGTCTACACATCAGAGTTATCGGATTCACATGGAATTGTTGTTCAATTTAAATGTTTGAATATGAAATTATTCGTGAAATGTGATTTTACAGTGCCTTGCGAAAGTATTCGCCCCCCTTGAACTTTGCGACCTTTTGCCACATTTCAGGCTTCAAACATAAAGATATAAAACTGTATTTTTTTGTGAAAAATCAACAACAAGTGGGACACAATCATGAAGTGGAACGACATTTATTGGATATTTCAAACTTTTTTAACATATCAAAAACTGAAAAATTGGGCGTGCAAAATTATTCAGCCCCCTTAAGTCAATACTTTGTAGCGCGATTACAGCTGTAAGTCGCTTGGGGTATGTCTCTATCAGTTTTGCACATCGAGAGACTGAAATTTTTTCCCATTCCTCCTTGCAAAACTGCTCGAGCTGAGTGAGGTTGGATGGAGAGCATTTGTGAACAGCAGTTTTCAGTTCTTTCCACAGATTCTCGATTGGATTCAGGTCTGGACTTTGACTTGGCCATTCTAACACATGGATATGTTTATTTTTGAACCATTCCATTGTAGATTTTGCTTTACGTTTTGGATCATTGTCTTGTTGGAAGACAAATCTCCGTCCCAGTCTCAGGTCTTTTGCAGACTCCATCAGGTTTTCTTCCAGAATGGTCCTGTATTTGGTTCCATCCATCTTCCCATCAATTTTAACCATCTTCCCTGTCCCTGCTGAAGAAAAGCAGGCCCAAACCATGATGCTGCCATCACCATGTTTGACAGTGGGGATGGTGTGTTCAGGGTGATGGGCTGTGTTGCTTTTACGCCAAACATAACGTTTTGCATTGTTGCCAAAAAGTTCAATTTTGGTTTCATCTGACCAGAGCACCTTCTTCCACATGTTTGGTGTGTCTCCCAGGTGGCTTGTGGCAAACTTTAAACGACACTTTTTATGGATATCTTTAAGAAATGTCTTTCATCTTGCAACTCTTCCATAAAGGCCAGATTTGTGCAATATACGACTGATTGTTGTCCTATGGACAGAGTCTCCCACCTCAGCTGTAGATCTCTGCAGTTCATCCAGAGTGATCATGGGCCTCTTGGCTGCATCTCTGATCAGTCTTCTCCTTGTATGAGCTGAAAGTTTAGAGGGACGGCCAGGTCTTGGTAGATTTGCAGTGGTCTGATACTCCTTCCATTTCAATATTATCGCTTGCACAGTGCTCCTTGGGATGTTTAAAGCTTGGGAAATATTTTTGTATCCAAATCCGGCTTTAAACTTCTTCACAACAGTATCTCGAACCTGCCTGGTGTGTTCCTTGTTCTTCATGATGCTCTCTGCGCTTTTAACGGACCTCTGAGACTATCACAGTGCAGGTGCATTTATACGGAGACTTGATTACACACAGGTGGATTGTATTTATCATCATTAGTCATTTAGGTCAACATTGGATCATTCAGAGATCCTCACTGAACTTCTGGAGAGAGTTTGCTGCACTGAAAGTAAAGAGGCTGAATAATTTTGCACGCCCAATTTTTCAGTTTTTGATTTGTTTGATTTGATTGAAATATCCAAAAAATGTCGTTCCACTTCATGATTGTGTCCCACTTGTTGTTGATTCTTCACAAAAATACAGTTTTATATCTTTATGTTTGAAGCCTGAAATGTGGCAAAAGGTCGCAAAGTTCAAGGGAGCCGAATACTTTCGCAAGGCACTGTAGCTTCTAAAATGTGAGATTTGGGTTTTCATAAGATAGGGCTCTGCTCAATCAGTGGCCCGCCCCTGTGAAGGGACATGGGCTATAAAACTTTTCAAACACACTCTCCTCTCCCTTCCTATATAAGCCCTTGACGACAATATAACCTCCTGTTCCGAGGACGTGAGGACGACGGTCCGATGTCAGAATGGTTCAGATAATAACTACAGAACGAAACCAACATCAGCGTGAGCTTTGGTTGCGAATGGTATGAACTTTGAACTCTTCTTCACTACAGAAGTGATACCTCCTAGCCGTTGAGTTAGCAACACCCGCTGCAAAGAGGGTTAGGAAGGAACAGACAGAGTATCCCGTCTACCAACGACATCTACCAACGTCATTACTACAACGTATTCAATTTACTAGCAGAGACATTCTTCAAGGGACAAAGGACTCGGTTGGGCAACACAGCCTTCCATCTACCACCAACCTACCGAAGCGCAGCTCAGAGTAAATATTTATTGCATTTTCCTTTTCCAAATGGGCGGTAATTTAGAATGCATCAGATACTGTATTTACGATAGCACGGCTTCGCCCTTTGTTCCTCAGTCTTCCCGCTCTTTCACTCAAGCCCAGCCCCTTTTCTTTTG